>NW_006408581.1:5074856-5098272 GCF_000296735.1 Chrysochloris asiatica | reverse complement strand
TTAATGTGATTAATTAATCATGAACTTGAGCCACCTATGTCTTGGGCTAGACATGGATGAGGAAAAGCAATTATAGAAAACAAAGGATTAAAAAGAATCTCAGAAATAGAGATTCTTAGGTACGCAACAGAAATGGCAACATGATTATACAACAAATACGTCTATTTGTGATTAAGATCAGGATGTAGAACTAGAAGATCTTGAGAGTGAAGTGTATGCATGGACAATGGACATCATCAGAGAGAATCTGCTTGGAGATCAAGCTAAACAGAGACCAGGTATGAATCCCAATCATGAGGAATCAGTGACAATTCAGAGGTCTCCCCACCTCTAAGAAAATTTCTTTATTTCCTCTTGCTTGACTGAGGGAAGGAAAAAGTAAATTTATGATGGACAGCATCATGAATTTGAGCTGTAAATTAATTTAGTTTTTAAACAAATAAATTTGACTTAAACCCAAAGCGAATTCTTTGACTTGAAAAGAACCACAGCAAAAACAAAACTAACAGAGCCCGATGCTTTAATTTGGAACACTGGTTTTCCTTCATACATAAATATAAAAGGGCTTAACCAAAAGATTAGAGAAGCTGTTGATATAGTCTAAAGAAACACTTGGCATATCTCACTTGTAGTAATTCCCAACTTTATAATTCAGTGCAATGGAAAAACACAGCAAAACAACTTACTTCTATCTATCATAGATTTATCAAATGAGAAATAACTTATCTACTAGAAATTTGACAAACTTGTTATATAATCATTATTCTTGTTTCTGTGACTGTGCTATTACATTTAATTAAAAGCTTAGGAACATATTATCAATATCACTCCATTATTGAGTCAGACTTCCATATCAATTTTATGT
This sequence comes from Chrysochloris asiatica, assembly GCF_000296735.1. NCBI lineage: Eukaryota > Metazoa > Chordata > Mammalia > Afrosoricida > Chrysochloridae > Chrysochloris > Chrysochloris asiatica. The sequence goes on along the minus strand of NW_006408581.1, from coordinate 5,097,407 downwards.
ATCTCAAATTTTCATTCATTCTTACCAAAAAGAATTATTACTTAATAAATAGAATAGTGTTCTTTAGCACCATCTAGCTTACTTTTTGAGCAATACACAGAACAATAATTTATGTATTCTATTAAATAATAACAGTTGTTGATAGGATAGCAATGAAGGTACTTGAATGTATGTAAAAATGACTAGAAGTATTTGTGTCATTTTAAGAAAAATAATAGTAAGTCCACACTGTTGTTTTCTTATAGCATTAAGGAACTGGTCTTTTAATGCTGAGACCATATTTTAAGAAATGATTTTCTTAGTGATAATTGCTAAGAATTACTCTATTGAAAATGGATAGCATTTTGATTAATTGCCTTTCATTTAGTGATAATATTGAGATCTAATATATTTTTTTTATGTTGAAGAGTTGAGATTATGACTTTAATGCATGCTCACCCTTCCTATAACATGAAGTGTGTGTTATTGACGTTGCCTTCAAAAGCAAGCTAGGTCATTTAAAGAACATAGAATTCAAATTTAGAGTTGTAACTTATGCTTCATCAATAATCACAGGTGAAAATTGGAAAATGCCATATATTGCTCATCTAATACCATCTAGAAGGCACATATTTACATCAATTGCTGATTGTCGTACACTGTTTTCTTTTAATGCTTCCTAATGGTTTCTATTTCTGTGTCTCCATAAAATTTTATTCAAAACATGTTGCTATCTGTTCTGATCGTCACTCTTTAATTTATTTTACAATGGCTGAATTCTGCTTTTTATCTATACTTGTTTGTAGCCTAGCAAACTTATTAGGAAAAAGGACAAAACCTCTAAAAAATGCACAAAAAGATTTAACGTAATATATTGCATTATAGCACTCTACAAAAGAAAGCTAAAAAATAAAGTCATAAAAATCTTGATATAAACTAAAGTTTTAGGAAGATAATAATGTGACTATTCAAGCAAATGTCAAATTACTTTGAATGGAGAAGGTATTGAAGTAGTCAAACATTTCATTATACTTGAATCCATAATTAAAGCCCATGGAATCAGCAGTCAAGAGATCATACAATATATTGCAATGAGGAAATCTGTTGCAGAAAGATTTCTTTAAAGTGTTGAAAAAACAAAAGATGTCTCTTTTACGACTAAGGTGCTCTGCTCATATCTCAAGTCATGGTATTTTTAATTCTCTTGCATACACGGGAAAGCTGGGCTATGAATAGAGAAGACCTAAGAAGAACTGATGCATTTAAATTATGACATAGATGAAAAATATTGAATATACCACAAAATGCCTGAAGAACAAATAAATGTGCTTGAAAACAATGAAGCCAGAATGTCCCTTAGAAGGAAACATGTTGAGACTTTTATCTTATGTTCTCTGAACATGCTATCAGGAGTATCCAGTTCTTGGCACTGTGAAACGTCAGTAAAAGAGGAAGATCCTCAATCAGATGAATTGACACAGTGCCAGCAACAATGAACTCAAATTAAACAAGTATTGTGAAAATGGCTCAGGACTGGCAGTCTTTCGTTCTAAAAGACTGTGGCAGCTTGCATGTAACTATGATGCTGGTACTTATGTAAAGCATGTTAAATAGCAGCAGGGTCATTCATGGTTATTCATTTTCAGCAGAGTTTCTAGAATAAGAAGGACTATGAAAAATATGTGGCAATGTACTTCCAGTCAGTTCTGACTCATAGTGATCCTGAATAGGTTTTCAGAGATTGTAAATCTTTATGGAAGCAGAGAATTTCATCGTTTCTACAGAAGAGCAGTTAGCAGTTGGAACTGCTAACCTTGTATTTAGCAGCACAACTCTTAAGGCATTATTCTACCAGGGCTCTATTTGTGGATGTGTTGTTGTTGTTAGGTGCCATCAAGTCAGCTCCAACTCATAGTGACCTTATGCATAGCAGAATGAAACAATATCCGATCCTGGGCCAAACTCACTACTGTTGCCACACTTGAGTCCATCGATGCTGCCACCTGGACAATCCATCTAGTTGGGGGTCATCCTCTTTTTCTCTGATCCTCCATCTTACCAAGCATGATATCCTTCTCTAGCGACTGTTCCCTTCTAACAATATGTCCAAAGTGTGAGAGACAATGTTTGGCCATCTTGGCCTATAAGGAGCACTCTGGTTGTACTTTTTCCAAAACACATCTATTGGTTCTTTTGGCAGCCCATGGCACTTTTAGTATTCTCCTCCAACACCATAATTCAAGGGGATCAATTCTTCTATGGTCTTCCTTATTCACTGTCCAGCTTTTGCATCCATATGAGGTTATTGAAAATACCATGGCTTGGGTCAGGTGCACCTTAGTCCTCAAGCTGACATCTTTGCTCTTCAACACTTTAAAAAGTTCCTGTGCAGCAGATTTGCCCAATGCAATACGTCATCTAATCTTTTGACTGCTGCTTCCATGAGTGTTGATAGTTGATCCAAGAAGAATGAAGTCCTTGGCAACTTCAATCTTTTCTCCATTGATAAGAATTTTGTTTATTGGTTCAGTGGTAAGGATTTTTGTTTTCTTGACTTTGAGATGTAATCCATATTAAAGGCTGTGCTCTTTGATCTTCATCAGTAAATGTTTTAAGTCCTCTTCACTTTCAGCAAGCAAGGTTGTATAATCTGCATATCACAGGTTGTTAATGAGTCTTTCTCCAATCCTGATGCCACATTTTTTTTCATAGTACCCAGCTTCTCGTATTATTTGCTCAGCATACAGGTTGAATAAGTATGGTGAAAGAACACAACCTGTCGCACACCTTTCGTAATTTTAAAACATTCAGTATTCCCATATTCTGGTCAAACAACTGCTTCTTTGTCCAGGTACAGATTCCTCATGAGTACAATTAAGTGTTCTGGAATACTCATACTTCACAATGCTGTCCATAGCTTGTCATGATCCACGCAATCGAAAGCCTTTGCATAGCCAATAAAGCACAGGTAAACATCTTTCTGATATTCTCTGCTTTCAGTCAAGATCCATCAGATATCATCAATGATATCCCTCATTCCACAGCCTCTTCTGAATCTGGCTTGAACCTCTGGAAGCTCTCGTCAATGTATGATTGTAGCCATTTCTGTATTATTGTTAGCAAAATTTCACTCGTATGGGAGATCAAAGACATTATCCAATGATTTCCACATTCCATTGCATCACCTCTGTTTGGAATGGGCACAAATATGGATCTCTTCCAATCAGTCTGCCAGATATTTGTCTTCCAAATTTCTTGGCAGAGATGAGTGAGTGCCTCCAGTGCCACCTCACTTTCGGGAAAGATTTCAATTTTTATTCCGTCAATTCCTGGTACCTTGTTCTTTGCCAATTCCTGCAATGCACCTTGGACTTCCTCCTTCATTATCATTGGCTCTTGATCGTACACTATCTCTTGAAACTGTAGAACATCAACCATTTCCTTTTGGTACAGTGACTCTGTTTATTCCTTCCATCTTCTCTTGATGCTTTCTGCATCATTCAATAATTTGCCCAGCGAATCTTTCAATAATGAAAGTCGAGGTGTGAGTTTTTCTTCAGTTCCCCCAACTTGAGAAATGCTGAGTGTGTTCTTCCTTTTTGGTTTTCTGACTCCAGATCTTTGCACATTTTGTTGTAATATTTGGCTTTATCTTCTTGGGCTTATTTTTGAAATTTTATGTTCAGCTCTTGGACCTCCACATTTCTTCCATTTGCTTTAGCATCTCTATGCTGGAGACCAAGTTTCAATGTCTCTGCTGACATCCGTTTTGAGCTTTTCCTTCTTTCTTGTCTTCTTAATGACTTTTTGATCTATTCACGCATGATGTTCTTGATATCATCCCACAACTCTTCTGGTCTCCAGTCTTTAGTGTGTAATTTATCAAATATGATCTTCAGATAATCCCTACATTCAGGTGGGATATATTCAAAGTCATATTTTGGCTCTCATGGACTTGTTTTCACGTTCTCTAGCTTCAGTTTGAATTTGCATATGAGTAATTGATGGTCTGTTCTACAGTCTGCCCCTGGCCTTGCTTTGACTGATTATATGGAGCTTTTCCCTCATCTATTTCTGCAGATGTAGTCAATTTGATTTCTATGTATTCCATCAAAAAAAAAAAAGAAAGAAAGAAAGAATTGAAAAAAACTCTGAAAGGAAAAAGGATTCCTAATTATTTTTGAACTAAAATGAACTGGTATTGCCCATTTTGAAATGGACAATCATATGGTCTACTGTGCTAAGAACCACAAATTGATGAAGAATGACATGACTTCCATTATCGCAAGGAATAGTTCAATATCTATCCCAGAGTAAAGACTTTGGGTGCTATATATATTCCTACAATTTTGGATTCCTGGTGTGGCCCTGTACAATCAGCATTGGACTGTGAATCAAAAGATTTGCAGTTGAAACACATCATCTTTCCCTTGGAAACCTTATACAAGGGAGATGGCACATAATAACAACAACATAGCCTGCAAAGAATACAATGGTAATATGACTATTACTTAAATTTGTGCACCAATTACAAATACAAAAGATTAAAAAAACTGAATATTTTTACCAACTTCTGTAGGCTGACATAAATCAAACACGCAAGCAAAAATGTATTGATAATTTTGAGCGATTTATATATAAAAGTCAGAAACAACCAAGAAGGATCAGTATTTGGGAAATGTAGCCTTGGTAGTAAAAAGTATACCAGAGCTTGTATGAGGGGGCTTCAAAGGATTCTTGGAAAAATGCTATTATATTTTCATTCCATTTTCCAAGAATGTTTTGAAGCCCCCTTATGTAATAGAATTTTTCAAGGCAACAACCTATTAATTGTAGCTCTGTTTCCAACAAAATAAATGAAGACTGTATGTGTGGATCTCACTAGATGTTGTGCATCTGTCGAAAGATGGAGATGCTCAATATCACCAGGAAAGACATTCAGGGACCAATTGAAGAACATACTATCAATTACTCATATGCAAGATTCAGTTGAAGCTTAGGAACATTAACACAGGTCTTCAAGAGCTAAAGTACAACCTTGATCATACATAACCTTCATTTAGAGACCATGACAAGAATAGATTTGCTGCATCAAACATTAATATTTAAAGATTAGATGAGTTGTGGAATGGCATTAAGAATGCACATGGAAATGCCCATACTTGCAGATAGTACCCATTTGACCTAGCTTCAATGGCTGGATGATCAGAATTTCACTAGAGGAAGAAAGAAGAGAAAAAAAAGTATAATTTGCTACAATCTTATGAACTTGACCTACACTTATGGATGTAATAGCTTAAAATAGGGAACAAATCTTTACAGCAGGATCATTCCCATCCCCTCTGCCCACATGGTTGACAAGGTTGAGCAAGTTAGATATTGGCTTCAAAATGGAGGGGGGGGGGCGTGCAACAAAGACATGAAGTTACTGGCTTATACATTTTTAAGAGGTAACTTAGTTTCAGAGGGTGCAGGAGAAGGTAGAATCTCCACTGAGTGGTTGCCAACCTGTATGGACCGGGCTGGTAAAAGGAGATGGGGATGGGACTTTGTGGCTCAATAGTGAATAATTGTTATCAGAACTGATTGTGAATGTTGCAAATGTAAAGGCAGACATTCTGTAACAAAAGGAGGGGGATGTTTGATCTTGCAGTCCAGGAGTGGAAGACCCTGGGGCCTCAAAGGAGAAGAGCAGACCCTATCCACAGAAGCAGTGATACCAGAGATGGAGACAGAGATGATGATGTGGAGAGACAGAGTGGCTGGAGACTCTAGACTCAAGGAGGGAGAGAGCCTGTGTGCCGGCAGCCAGTGTATACCCACTGGTTGTTTGAATGGTTATATATTCCTGAGTGCTTTGGTGTACATAAAAACAAAACAACAAAAAACAGAGAGAATGAAAGCAAATGCTGTTGAATGATGATTCATAGATTGTAATCATTGCAGTGAAATGAAATACAATAGGAAGAATGTAAAGCTGATGCTATCCCATGTAAACTATCACTCAATTCACAATAAAAAGTTAAAAAAAGAAAGAAAGAAAGAAAGAAGAATATACATGGAAAAACAAAAAGGCACTAAGAAAACTAAAGTGGATATCAGGAGATTTATGAGTTTGTGATAGTTTCTAGCTGAAACTTGCTTTTGAACAAGGAATATCTATGGAGAAAGGAAGAACTGATAAGATAATTGAGCTGAAAGTATTTCAAAGGGCAGGTCAAGAAGACAAAGTAAAATATTATAATGAAATTGTGCAGACATTAAATCAGAAGACCACCAAAAGTAAAAACCACATTCAGCATTTCTCAAATTGAAAGATCTAAAAAAAAAAAAAAGTCTCAAGTTGTAACATTGAAGGATTCTATGGACAAAACATAGAATGAGATAGAAACATGAAAAGAATATGGAAGGAATACCGAGTCACTGTACCAAAAACTATTTGTCAGTGCTCAAACATTTCAAAAGGTGAAGAACTGTTGGAATTGAATCAAGAACTCTAAGCTACAAATTAACCCATACACTTTTAGTAGCATATAACCAATGAATAAATTTAACCAAAGGATTATACTTACTACTCACTTATCAACTATCTAGCTAGCTGATATTTCACATTTGCAATAGTAAAAAAAAAAAAAAAAAATTTAATTATTTTGCACATTAGTAACACATATCTGGCCATACTAAATACCACAACAGGAAGAGAGAGTAAAGTTAGTTGCAGTGGTTAAGATTATATGCCAAGCTGTGCAGACTATGATTCTCAGTGGCTTTGTAGTTATGTGATGATATAAAATGGATATTATGTAATGATGTAATTTGGCAGTAATGTAATAATGTAGTCTTCCTCCATTTTGTGACCCTATGTGATCATCATCCAGTTATATATAACACCAGTTTTCATATAACAACCTGGGCTATAGAGACTAACTTTATTGAAAAGTGAAGAGTATGTATAATAATATCTTTTTATGTAAGTAATTTTCAAATTACTTATATACTAAATAAATTTCTATCATCAGTCTAAACCATCAAAAATATCAAAACTTTGCTATTCAGGAAACATGAGTTGACTCTGCTTTTAAAAATTTCTATTATATACTATCAGACCCTTCTTAACAGTTTAATATTCCAAGTATAGTAATTTTGAATTTGTTTAAGATTTATACTGTCTGTTAGTTTTCATTCATGCTTCTTTCTGAAGAAAGTGGATTCTTTAAAAAATAATCAAAACAATTTATCATGTTTTAAATGTGAATTACGAAGCTGTAACTTAATTAGAATCAAGCTTTATTAAAAACAACATCATTAACCAAATCACCAAGATCACACTTTATTCAATATGATTATCATTAATATATATCTTACAAATATAGAAGGCAACACTAAGTTATTCTACTTCAAACTATTTATTTAATGTTCCAAATGAGTCATCTATGTTTGGATGTAATTTAAAAATCAACAGGAAAAATATATAGATGTAATATAGAGGTATGCATAACAATAAAATAACCACACAGTAAATTTGATTTCTCATTCTTTATCTACAAAATACCCACACAAAAGTAATAAAAAATCTGATTATGACTTTTACTAGAATGAAACATCCAAATTATCTGACTTCACATCTTCAGAGACAGACACTTCCCTAAAGTGAAAATAGTATAGTTAACAAAATATTCAAGGCTTTTTAATATTTCTGTTTAAAAATCATGTTGCATATTCATAGAAAAGCAATGAAAAATCAAAATAGATGCTTAAAACATATACCAATGAGCAAAAAGTGTCTCAGTTTTCATGATAACTACATAACATAATAGCGTTGCCACTAAATCTAAAAGAAATAAAAAAGTTTGCATTCCTAAATGCTTTGTTAAAGCCACTTATTAAAAAGAAATATATACATATATGTGTGTGTGTGATAGGATGAGGAATATCTATAAGTAATCCTTACCCTATCAGATTCACATGACTGTCTTAGCAGCCACAAATCTGTCTCTGGCAGCTTCTGGTGTCAGAGGCTACCCTCATCTGGATGGTGGTTGTTTATAGTAAATAAGTTTTAACAGAGCCAATTGTGTTGGTTTTCTCTAAAGGAAAGAACCTTTAACTGATAATATTCTTAGTATATCATTGTATTTTGCAGAACAGGATCCAGCCATACCTATTTACTATATACACACTTGCCACCAGCTGTTTTATGCTCTCTTGGCTCCACAGCTGAGACAATTAAGGAAATGGGATTTGGCACTCTATATAAATATGAGATAAGACTCTTGGAGCTGTTTCCAGGCTGACAGAACATAGGTCAAATAACAAGGCTTTACTCCAGAATAAAGACTTTTTAATTTTATAGGCTATGATCGAGGAATGAATTAGACAGATGTTAAGAGGATAATTTGGGGAAATATGGAAGCATGGCCATCAGCAAAATATTTTTTAATGAAATTAAGTTCAGCTGAATAAGTGTATCCTGCAAATCAGACCAGGAAAGAAAATGTTAAACACTTGGGTAGAGGTAGCAGATTTGAATATTTTGTAATCTACTCTCCTTTTCCCATATACTTCATCTGATAAAACACTATCTGCTATAGCTACATTTCAGTTCTGCTTATATCAACCAGCTTGCTGAGTTTCAAGTCCTCTAGAGAAAATAGCTTGGGAGAGTTTTGTGAATAATGAGCCAAAAACCGCAACAACAACAAAACCACTGCCATCAAATCAATTCTGACTCATAATGACCCTGTATAGGTTACTTGATGCTATAAGTCTTTGCAGGAGTAGGAAGCATCATCTTTCTTCTGTGGAGTCTCTGATGGGTTTGAACTGCCAAATTTGCAGTTAGTAGTCCAGTGTTCTATGGCACAACCAGGGGCCTGTAGAACTACTGTTAAGAATAAACAAACAAATAAATAAATGATTCCCTAAAAAAGAAAAAAAACAAAAACAAAACACTAAAAATAAAATTTTTGTTGCAACACTGTTATTCAGTAAAGATTCTCACCTTAATAATTGTTTTCTGCATAGAAAATCTAAGAAAATATACACCAAGATGCTAAGTACTTTATTTGTTTTTGAGATTATGAGTTTTTCTTTCTACTTTTCATTTTTTAAATTAATATCCTATTTTTAAAATTAATCAAACATGAGGAAATAAAGATTAGCTGAATCTGTGGTCAATGTAACATAAATAAAACATGAGGTAAACTCACGTTCACATAATGTAACTCTGTGGAAACAAGAAGACCAGGTGTATAAAAAATTCACCAATAAACTCACATTCAAGGAACAGCAAAAAAGTATCATTACAAAACAATATAAACCAAACAAATAGTTATAGCCAAGTCCCTCCAATTTTCTGTGACAAACCCATTTGATTTGAAATTGTATCAAGAGTATATATCAATCAATTTATTTTTATTCAGAGATATTTTTGAGGGGGATTTTGCTAGACTTTTGCTCTGGAAATTACTTCTCAGACTTGTATATGCCAAAATATCATTCCTGGAATTTGTTTTTTAAAAGAATACCTTTGAGGACATAAAGAAAAGTACAATATGTACCAATAAAAATTTACTTTCAAATCAAATAATAGCATGTTGTTCCATGTATATTTCATATCCCCACTTAATAATAAAATAATTCATCTTTTCACCAGGTGTCTTTATTATATCATTCCAGATTATTCTATATCTCGTGTGAGATCAGTCTATTTTGTATATGTGTCATTTGGGAAATAATAGAGAAAAGTGAAAAATTAGTATTTATAAGTTTGTGATAGTTTCTAGCTAATAGTAACTCTATACACTTCTTTTTCCTATATACTTCTCAAGGGAAACAAGTGGATTTTTGGACTGTTTCTTCATTTCTGCCTTAGAAAATATGTTCTATCATGGATCCTGAAGGCAATCTTGAAATTTTGATACAAATAATAAAGAATAAATATGTGAGAATATGAGTATATGAATATATTATTTCCTTTATGATAGTACTTATAAGTATATATAAAATGAGATATGTGGTTCATGCTAATAATTGTTTTATTAATACTGAACTTCTAATGACTGATGTTAGAGGAAATGTAAAAGAAATTATGAATTGCATCTCTTTTTAACACAAATTGAAGCAGAAATAAATAGTTCAAACTGTTCTTTAAGTGTACATCAGTATCTTTTATAGTCTCTCATTCTCTTTTTAAAAATAAATTCAATTCAAGCAATATTTAAATAATTGGTGTATTTGGTCTAGAGATACTTTTTCTAATAACTAAAATATTCTAAAGTTTTATGAGCAATAAAATATAAAATAAATGTATTGATCCTAACAAATGGCTACATTTCCTTCTAGGTTGTTTTTGTTTCTTTCTTTTAAGGATTTACTTTAGTGGTTGTTAGTGGTTGTGTGCTGTGGAGTTGGTTCCAACTCATAGTGACCCTGTACTGGGTTTTCAAGGCTGTAAATCTTTATGGGAGCAGAAAGCCTCATATTTCTCCCACAGAACAGCTGGTACTTTCAAACTGATGACCATAAGGTTCACAGCCCGAATTGTGACCACTACACTAAGTAGTCTTTGACAAAATGGCAAATTCAAGTAGTTATGCTATATTAGTGAAAGAATGAAAACAACAATGTAAGCACAAATATAACAAATGAGTCTTTGTGGATTTTCAGCAAAAATTCCACATTTGAAATACTGAAAATTCATGTAATATTTGCTAATTGCAATTTATGATTCAAGTATAAGTTGTAATTCAGCAGCATTATAATAAACACAAAACAAAATTTATGCAAGTAAAGAATTTTATAGTATTTGTTGTTGTTAAGTGTCATTGAGTTGGTTCCAACTCTTAGGAACCAGGTTTAACGTGTCCAAGGAGCATCTAGTGGGTTTGAACCACAGACCTTGTAGTTAGCTGGCCAGTGGCTGGTTAGTAGTCAGAAATGACTCAATGGCAGTGGATATTGTGCTTACCCATTTGCTTAAGTGTTACTGTGAAGTGCCATCATGTTGGTTCCGACTCATAGCTACTCTTTCTAATCTTCTTAATGACCTTTTGCTTTATTCCTATATAATATTCTCAATACTACACAAATCTTCTGGTTTTCAGTCATTAGTGTCTAATGCATCACGTCTGATTTTGAGATGATCTTCTTCCTGTATCATGTTCTTGATAATATACCATAAACCTTCCCGTCTTCAGTCTTTGGTGTTTTATAAATTAATTCTGTTCTTCATATGACCTCTAAATTTAGGTGGGATATATTCACGTTCATATTGTGACTCTCATGGACTTGTTTTAATTTTCTTCTGCTTCAGCCGGAAGTTGCATATGATTCTTTAATTTTACCCATTGCATTTTATGAAGCACACTGTTGTGACTAATGTTCTATGTTTCAGGAGGGAATATTATCAATTTGATATAACGTATCCTGGTTTAAAGGAGATCTGGTAGCGTAGTGGTTATGAATCGGGCTGCTGACCTCAAGGTCAGCAGTTGGAAACTACCAGCGGTTCAGTGGGAGAAAGATGAAGCGTTCTGCTCCGGTAAAGATTTACAGCCTGGGAAGCCCTATGCAGGGTCACTATGAGTCGGAACCAACTCCACGGTACTTAACAACAACATCCTAGTTTAATGCTATAGTATAAGCACTGGACTGCTAACCTCAAGTTTGCCTGCTAAAAATTGCTTTCCAGTGTAGAGATGCTAAAGCAAATGGAAGAAATGAGATAATTGCTGAAGAGAAAATTTGAAAGAGCAGCTCGAGACAAAGACAAGTACTATAATGAAACGTGCAAAGGCCTGATGTCAGAAAACCAAAAGGGAAGAACATGCTCAGTGTTTCTCAAGATGAAAGAACTGAGGAAAATATTCAACCTTCAACTTGAATAGTGAATGATTTCATGGGCAAAATATTAAATGATGCAGAGAGCATCAAAAGAAGATGGATGGAGTATAGAGTCACTGTACCAAAAGGAAATGATTGATGTTCAACCATTTCAAGATGTAGCATTTGATCAGGAGCCAATAGTTCCAAAGGAAGAAGTCCAATGTGCACTAAAGGCATTGGCAAAGAATAAAGACTCAGGAATTGATGGAATATAAATTGAAATCTTTCTACAAACTGATGCAGCACTGTAGGCATTCACTTACCTAGGCCAAGAAATTTGGGAAGATAGCTACCTGGCCAACAGATTGGAAGAGATCCATATTTGTGGCCATTTGAAGAGAGGCTACCCAAGCATATGCAGAAATCATTGAACAATATCATTAATATCACATGTAAGCAAAATTTTACTAAAGAAAATTCAAAAAAATAACTGTAAAATTACTGGAATACTAGGTTAATTTTTGGCTGTTTTACCCCCTAGGTAGAGATGTAGGAAAAAAAAAAAAAAAATGTGGTGAGACTTGGTTCCACAAAGATGATAGCCAAGGAAGACATGCTGAGCAAGGTTGTTGTTGTTAAGTGCCATCTAGCTAGTTCCTATTCATAGCGACCCCCCTGTATAGAGTTTCTGAGGAGCCACTGGTTCACTTGAACTGCTGACTTTGTGGTTCAAACAGACCCTGTATTCCAATGCATTCACCAGAACTCCTTATAACAAGAAGGGAAGAAGAATAAAGACAGGGAGATATAATAAAGATTGGATAGTGGGGTATTCATTAATTGGAATTGACTCAGTAGGAAAGCTTTGTTTTATTTTTAATTATGAGGCAGTAAGTCAATTTCTTCTTGGTACTAACTATGCAGGGAAATACTTTATTCACAATAAAGATCCATTCTCATTGAGCAAATATCGACTTGATACCATCTTTTTTTTGTTATATAGTTAATTCCACAAAATGTCCACATGATAGTTTCTAACTTCAATTATCATAAATGTTACTGACTCCTCTAGAGAAGAATTTATCCCTTTAATGATTAACTAAAACAAAAATTTCTTAAATATATTGTTTCAGTTGTGTGGTGTACAATTGCCACTTCATTTACTTGGTTCTCATACATTCTGTCTATGTAGAAATACCTAACTTAAAGGATATATCCTACTATGTAATTGTAGCACCTCAACTATGCAGGCTTTGTAAATGAAATTTTAGATTACGATTTCTTTTGAACGATGGGGGATAGTAGGAGTACTATATTATGTGGGAATGAACCTAATTTCTCTTGAAGTACATCCACACTTAGATAAAGCCATTTCCAAATAAATGAACTAATTATTATGTTTCTCTTTTAAAATGTTCAATGATATCTCAATGACTCTGAAATCAAGTCCAAGTCCTTCCATTCATTATGTAAATATCTTTAAACTGAAACATTAATATTTCTTTTAACTTTTATTTTCTGCTAAAAATTTCCAGATTCTAGCTAGAATACACCACTTGTCATTTATATTTTTATAGTCTTCAAACTTGAATCTATCTATATGTTTACCAATTCTAAAAATGCCATAACTCACCATTTCTTATTTAACTATTTATATTAATTTATACTCACTTATCTATTTACTCATACTTTAAATTCAACTGAAACACAACTTCTTCTAAATTATGTAGTCCATGTTGTTGTTGTTGTTGTTGAGTGCCATCGAGTCGGGTCCGACCTATAGCGACCCTGTACAGGGTTTCCGAGGGTGTAAATCTTTACGGGAGTAGTCCATGTGGGCAGGTATAAATTCCTCCTACTTCCTTGCTGTGTTTTACTTTGTTCCACACTCTCTGAGAACATTTAATATATATAAACAGTGACTCTATGTTAATCTTTTGCTCCTTTCTGAGTTGTGAACTCCTTGAAGTCAGAGATTACATTATGTAAGTGTGTGAACCATGGTACCAAACCTACTGGATTTTCAATAGTTATTTGTTTAATTTCATTTGCTCTATATTTGTATATTAACAATAGATGATAAAATCATAATGATAATAAACCACATTTTAATATTGAAGCTACAATGTATCATTCATCTATGTTCAGAATCTGCAATAAACAAAGTATTAAGTGGCGCTATTTGTATTCCCAGTGTTTTGTAATGCATGTTTGAGTATTCTGTGTCATCAACCTTCTCAGAAGTAGCTGCTCAAATAGAGAGGCAAAACATCTTCAACATCTCCTGCTGACTTAGTGAACACTGGAAATACTTTGGAATAGGTTAGTAGGCACTTAGAATTTATTTGTTATCAATGATGATTAAATCAGCAAACACTTATTAACATGTGGATAAATCTACACTTTAATATGATAATAGCATCTTACTGTTAGAATGCAAGGGCATTGCTATTTTCAGTGTTTGGATTATGTGTAACCATCCAATTCTACAATAGATATTGCTAATTACAAAACCATGAAAAACATTGACTGTATTTTAAAAGTGTAAGATGAGTGTATAAAATATTCATTGCATATATTTTCCAGGATTCTGTTATGTTTTAAAATATTTACCTAATAGTTATGTGATGATGAAAGCTGAGCTTTTCTGCTTCCAGTGACATGCTAAAAACTCTGTCATTTCCAATAAATAATAAAAAATAATTTGCTGTTGAATAATGCAAACCTAGGTGAGTAATATAGTGTTGCCATTAAAAGAGATTTTGATGTCTAGAGATTCAGATTGCACTTATATAAGTTGTTATACTTTTAACTTATATTTTTATTATATGTGAACAAAAATATTATTCTTTGCTATCATATTTTGGTATTAAATATATAGATAATGGTTACTGCACATGTATTTTTCCTTTGGAATCAACTTGACCAAAAAATCTGTCAAGCATAATTAATAAGTATAAGTCAAAAATATTGCTCCTAGTATTCAAATTCATACATGCATGGTTTTATCCCAAACAAAACATGTTTAAACATGTCTCTGGAATCAGTGAATGGTCGCAGACAAATTCTCTCAGTAATTCACTTGTCTTAGTGTCATTAGGGAGTACTGGTGTAGTGCTGCAGGATAAGTGCTCAAAGATAAGATCATTTTTATCCACAAGATTGGCAGTTCAAACTCACCAGTTGCATCTTGGAAACTCCGTAGAGGGTTATCATGAGTTGGAAAGACTCAAAGGAACTTAACAACAAACAAAAACAAGTCTCATTAGTGTTCTTTCAAAAAAAGAAAAGTTTTTGTGCCAGAGGGGGGAAAAATGAATTTGAAGTCAGAGCTAATCTCAATTTTTAAACAACTCTCAAGTGTTCACCTTCCTAAATTACAAAAACCTTGCAACAAGTTTATGGGAAATCTTCCTCACATAAAACAACAGCTTTAAAATGGATTAAGAATTACAAGGGAAGTCAGAAAAACATCAAACATGAGCCAAGAAAGGAAAGAGCATTGGAGAAAGGCATAACAAGAAGGGAGGAAGAATAAAGACAGGGAGATATAATAAAGATTGGATAGACAATTCTCTTACAAAAGCATAGATCTTGCAAAGCACAGGTAAGGCATGAAATGAAACTTATAGCAAAACACTTGTTTTATGGTTGTTGTTGTTAAGTGCCGTCGAGTCAATTCCGACCCATAGCAACCCTGTGTAGGGTTTCCGAAGAGTGGCTGGTGACCTTGAACCACCGACCTTGAAGTTTAAACAGCTTTGCAGTCTGGCACATTAACCCACAGTGCCACACCAGGACTCAGTCAGAATTTCTATGCCCCTTGGTGGTGGTGGTGGTGGTGGTGTGATGTGGACTCAGTTCTGACTCATATTGACCCTGTATAGGGATTCCAAGGCTATAAATATTTAAAGGAGCAGAAAGCTTCATGTTTCTCCCACGGATTGGCTGGTAGTTTTGAACTGGTGATGTTGAGGTTAGCAGTCCAACCTGTAACCACTATGCTACCAGAGCCTTACAACTAGCAAAGCCTGACAAATGTAGACGCCCATAAACAACAAGTCCTGCCCCTAGCACAAAGGGCAGGTACACTAACAATTTATTTGTTCAGGCTGTTAGCCTCAGTGTGGTGCTTCAGAGCCAGTCTTGAAGTTGAGTATTGTACATGGTACACATGCATGAGAAATGAGCATCCAACCAGAAGATGAGGAGCCAGGAAGTAACATCAGAAACTACAAGATGTTTTCAACAATTCCAGGAACCTGCTGAGATTAAACTTGCATGTTTCCCTGTCTTTAGTTCTATAAAACCTCCAAAGACTGTGAGCTCTGGGAGATACTGCTGTCTGTGGCAGGTCTCTGATGCATGTTTCCCTTCTTAAATAAACTCTTGCCATTTCACTTCATGATTTTCTAGTGTTTTGTATCTCAACCCAGTAACAACACCAATCACAACGAATGAATAAACTATGGCTGAAGTCCAGAATCTGGTGGAGGAAGACAACAGAATTGCCATCGATGTAATAACTACAGATGTGGGGATCTCACATGGTTTGGCATTTTCAATGTTAGGTGAATACCTTTTTCTCATCCAGTTGTCAACTCAACGGATGCTAAAAGAATTGTTGAAGATCAGCTTGCTCAAAGAGGTATAACAGGTTGATCAGGAAGAAGATTCCACTGACAGGAAAGAACGTTTGTGTTGAAATGATGAATATTGGTTGTATTTTAGGAATTGGAAAAATAAATGGTATCAGTAACTGTAACTTATGCATGAAGAGTAAATATACAACACTAGCAATCGTCAATATTTTAAGTCCACTTGGTTTCAAGGAAGCAAGATTGTATCATGTAAATATCACAGGTTGTTAATGAGTTTTCTTCAAATTCTGATGCCATGCTCATCTTCACATAATCCAGTTCAATGGATTCATTGCTCAGCATACAGATTGAATAAATATGGTAAAAGAATACATCCCTGGAGCATAGCTTTCCTGATTTTAAACAACTCAGAACACCCTTGTTCTGTTCGAACAACTATGTCTTGTAAATTTACAGGTTCCTCATGGTCACAATTTCAATGTTCTTGAATACCATTCTTCACAATGTTATTCATAGCTTGTAAAGATCCACACACTCAAAGGCGTTTGCATAGTCAATAAAGCACAGGTAAACATCTTTCTGGTATTCTCTGCTTTCATCAAGATACTTCTGATGTCAACAACAGCATCTCTCATCCTCATTTAAATTCTGCTTGAACCTCTGGTTTAAACTTTCCTGTTGCAGCTGTTTTTAAATTATCTTCAGAAAAATTTTATTGCATGTGACATTAATGATATTGTCCAATGACTTCTGCATTCTGTTGGGTCAGCTCTCTTTAGAAAGAGCACAAATACAGATCTGTTCCAATCAGTTAGCCACGTAGCTTCTACCAAATTTCTGGCATAAATGAGTGAGTACCTACAGTGCTGCATCAGTTTATTGAAATATTTCAATTTATATTCTATCAATTTCTGGATCCTTGTTCTTTATTGATGCCTTCAGTCCACCTTGGACTTTTTCCTTCAGCACCATCAGTTCTTGATCATAATCTGACTCTTGAAATGGTTGAACAGTGACCATTTCTTTTTTGGTACAGTGTATTCCTTCCATTGTCTTTATTTATTTTTTTTTTTTACATTTTGAACTATATGCATTTTATTCATAATAGAATAATAGCTTTACCAATAAAAGCAAATCCTTGTGAACATAATAAGAAAGGGCAATATACTACTTGCCATCATATTTATTCTATCCCAGTATTAGAGATGAGTCCTTGGCTGATGCAGTTGACTGCTAACCAAATGATTTGAAGTTTGAGTCCATCCATAAGTGCCTCAGTGGAAAGGTTTGGTGATTTACTTTGCACATTTCATTATAATAGGTTGGTGAGTAGCATCTTTGATTTTAAAAGCTCATGAAAGGACATCTAAGTTGCAGCTATTGTTCTCTACGTGTGCAGAAGAAAGAAGAGTGACAGATATTGCAGATGCTTGAAATCATTTAGTCCAACAGACTAATGAAACATATGAACTTCAGTCTCCATGACTCTGTGACCAGAAGACTAGATAGTGCCTGGCTACCACTACCAGCAGCTTAGAAAGGGATCACATTAGAATGACCCAGATAGAGTGGGAGAAAACATGGAAGAAAACTAAAAATTATTAAAACAAAACACTGAGCTTACGGGTCACAAAGATACTGAGGAACATGCCATTATGGAACTTGACCATACTTCAGATCTGGAAAGAAACTAATGCTGGTGGCCCAAATTTCAGCCAAGTAGTATATAGGTATACAGGGAGGACAACGTTAATAAAGTATGGTCACCAAGAAATGTTCGATCATTCAAAATCAAAAGGATATTTACCTATGTAACACAGTAAGATAAGCACTGGACCTTAAGTTTGGTTTGAACTGTTAGGTCAGCAGTTCAAACATACCAGCCACTTCTCAGAAACCCAATCCAGAGACCTTATGAGTTAGGACTGACTTGAAGATACTTAATTACAACAAAAGTTAAGAAGGGAAGGAAAGGTGGGCTGAGTGAAAATAGGACAGGAAGTTAAGTGTATGATTGGTTGAATGTAAAACTCATTATCTTGTCTGTAAACCTTCACTCAATTGACAATGAAAAGTCAAGGGGAAAAAAAGGTAATATTATCTCTGGATAACACATAATGTACAACATCTTGCTTCATGCTCCACTGAATTAAAGAGGCAGAAAAATTTGGTGGTTTTGAGTATTAGAAAGATAAGCAATAATCATTGCTATGCAAAGCTAGCTAACCACAAAACAAGTCCTCAACTCTTCCTCATTATAAAGAATAAGAAATGTTAAAAGCAAATATTCATTTCGTATCAATGATATATGATAGGGATTTAATTGAATTATATAGAAGCAAATCATTACTTGGAAAAACTTCAGTATAAAATGATAAGACAAGGAATTTTTGATAAAAATAACACTCAAAAATAAAAAGTGTTAAACATAAAGACATCAGTTTGAGGACAAAGGTGCCCTTGACCCTAGTCCTGGTATTCTCAATATCATATACATAAGAAAGTTTGACAATAAATGATGATCATAAAAAAATTAATGCTTTTGAGTTTTCATTTAGGATAGGAATATTGAAAGTGTCATGGACTGTCAGAAGAACTAACCAATCTGTGTTGGAGCAAATACAGCCAGAGTACTGCTTAGAAGTCAGTACATCAAGACTTCAGCTCTTACACTTTGGACATATTATTAGGAAGGACCAGTCACTGGAGAAGATCATTATGCTTTGTAACGTGCATGGTCAGTGAAAAAAGAAGAAGACACCCATCGGGATGGACTTGTACAATGGCAGTAGCAAAGGGCTGAAGCATAACAACAATTGTGAGCATGACACAGGACTGGGCAATATTGTGTTCTGTTGTGCATAGGATCACTATGAGTCAGAACTAACTCAGCTGCATTTAACAACAACAACAATGAAAAAATGATACAAAAGTAGGGTACAATGTGTTAAACTTTTCAACTTAATCTAATAATTATGAAAAAGTATTGAAGTATTTGAACCATGAACTGGTTAGAGCTTATTTTAAAAATCACTCTAATTTATGGAGAATAAATTTGGAATGAAGTGGAGGTGGACATTGAAGCTAATAGTGGAACAGTGAAACATAGTAAAGGTTACAAATGGTACAAAATTTGGTGGATATTATGGAATGGTGGCTGTGACTATGACACATAGATGCATGTAAGATTTATTTCAGAGGTTCGATTTCTAGATATACTTGATACTTCAAAGACCATTTAAAGATATTTAATGGATTTTTTTTTTTAATGGTTGATATTCTTAGGTGCCATTGAGTCAAGTTTTAACTCAGAACAACCCTGTATACAACAGAATGAAGCATTGCGCTATGCTCATAATTATATGCTTGAGTCCACTGTTTTAGCAGTCAATTCATCTTGTTGAGAGCCCTACTCTTTTCACTGACATCCACTTTACCAAGCATAATGCTCATCTCCAGAGACTTATTTTACCTTATAACATGTCTAAAATAGTAGTGAAATCTCACAACCATGTCATCTAAGGAACAATACAATAATACTTCTTCCAAGACTAATTTGTTTGTGCTTCTGGCAACCTATGGTATATTTAATATTCTTCACCAACACCATAATTCAAATGCTTTGATTATTCTCTACATTTTCAGATTTCACATGCATATGAGACTATTTAAAATATTATGGCTTTGGTGAAGTACATCTTAGTCCTCAAAATGATATCTTTGCTCTATAACATTTTAAAGATGTCTTTTACAGATTTGTCCAATGCAACACATCATTTAATTTCTTGACTGCTTGTTTGAGTGCTGATTGTGGATCTATTTGTGAGGATTTTAATTTTCTTTAGGTTGGTGTGTAAACATTACTGAAAGCTATGTTGTTTGATATTCATCAGTAAGTGCTTCAAGTCCTCTTTGGTTCTAGCAAGGAAGATTGTGTCACATGCATATCAGAGGTTGTTAATGAGCCTTCCTCCAATCTTGATGCTCTTCTTCATATAGTCTAGTTTCTCAGATTATTTTCTCAGAATACAGATTCAATTAATATGATGAAAAGTACAACCTTGACACACAACTTCCATTATTTTAAATAATGCAGTAATTTTATTCTGTTCAAATGACTGTCTATTGTTTGACATACAGATTCCAGATGAGCAAAATTAAATGTTTCAGAATTCCCATTCTTCAAAATGTTATTGTAGATTTTATTTTCTACTAAGTTGAATGTCTTTGTATCTTAAAAAAAAACACAGCTAAATATTTCTCT
Organism: Chrysochloris asiatica; assembly: GCF_000296735.1. Taxonomy (NCBI): domain Eukaryota; kingdom Metazoa; phylum Chordata; class Mammalia; order Afrosoricida; family Chrysochloridae; genus Chrysochloris; species Chrysochloris asiatica. The sequence continues at coordinate 5,076,737 of NW_006408581.1, read as the reverse complement.
GGTATTCTCTACTTTCAATCAAGATCCATCTGAAGTAGAAACTGAGAGTCCCAGTTCAACGCCCTCTTCTGAATTCATCTTGAATTTCTGGCTGCTCCCTTTTGATGTACTGCTACAACAGTTTTTTAATTATCTTCTGCAAAATTTCATAGTCATGTAATATTAATGATATTGTTCGATACTTGCTGCATAACAGTGTGTCATGTTTATTAGGAAATCAACAAATTTGGATTGCTTCCAAATTTCTTGTTATGTGTGAATGGCAGGTCTGCATTAGTTTGTTTAAATATTTCAACTCATTTCCCATCAATTATTGGAGTCCTTTATAACAAAGACCTTTCATACAACTTGGACTTCTTCCTTTAATACCATTGGCTCTTCATTATATGCTATACAGTGACTCTGTGAATTCTTTTATTACTGAACCATCAAATATTTTGCCCATAGAATCCTTTGATATTGAAACTTGAAGCTGGGAAGGAATTCAGGATTTATTTCAGATGTTAGAGAAGCCCTAACTTTTAGGAAGAACCAACTTTTTAGTTGAAGACAAAATTTGTTAAAATGGAGAACACTAAAAGAACACTAAATTGCTTCACCAATCTGTGAAGGGCCAAGGAAAAGTTGATGTTGGAGAGTGGTGAATTAAGCTTTCATTTGTGAACATATTATTGCAAAGGTGCTTAAAATATATATACAACTCAAATTGTCAAGAATGTAGTTGAATATCTTGATGTGGATTATAAAAATTTAAAAAATACCATGTAAAATGATGATATCAAATGAATTTAAAGGCATGAAAATGGATACATTATGGTAGTGATACAAGAGATTTGGGATACATAAAAAATGCCAGTACTAATACTTCAGTTTGAAGGGTGTGCACTATGAAGAAAGAAATAACATGTACTGTGGTGAGATCAAGAAAAGTCAGTTCAATACATGTTTGATTAACTGTGTTAAGTGTTGCTAAATTATGGAAAAGGAAAAAAAATATCCTAAAGATAAGTTCCATGTTAAGGTTATTGATTCCTTTGTTTATAAACTATGCAAAGACTTATGTTCCTGCATGTATCATACCTAGAATTAAATCTAAAGAGGATTTGAAATATTCATGAAGTATATTACATGAATACATTTTACAATAAAACCCTTAGAGAAAAATAAAATTGCATACATGTTTTCTTATGAAATGAAATTGATCCATAGCATTAATTAAATGTAGGTATTGTTCATATGCGATAACTCTTCCTAGAATGTTATATCATTTTCTGAAGATGCACATGGAAAATAAGTAATATATACTATTTTATCAATATAAATATTTACTAGATGTCATTATTATATTTATTTATAAAGAGTGAATATGAGCAGTAATACTTACATTAAAAGTTTTATAGCAAGTAAACTGTTGAAATTTGTATATACATTAAAATTAGATCTAAATATAGTAAGAATAAAATCTCAAGTAACATGCAGAACAAAAAGAAATAGCTTTTTTTTTATCAGCAATAATTCCATGTTTTCCATCAGATAATTTTATGTTTAATAGCAATTACTTGAATCAAAGCAAAATTAATCCTCGTTTCATCTTTAGAAAAAAAATAAAACAAAACAAAATAAACACTCTACATGGATTTTTTTTTTTTTTTAATTCAGAGATAGATGTTCATGTATAGGATTCTGCTTCCTACTGACTCCATTATTGCAGGATTCCCTAGAAAATCTCCAGTCTTACAAAAGCAGCTGCTTGTATTTAGTGTTAATTCTCTGTACTATTAGTTTTGTCACTTGGGATATGAAAATGATTACATAACCTTAGCATACTGCAAACTTACACACACACACACACACACACACATATATATATATATATATATA
>NW_006408581.1:5064563-5074756 GCF_000296735.1 Chrysochloris asiatica | reverse complement strand
TGTGTAAGATATATATATATACTTCAGTGATGTTATAGTTTGATTAGGAAAACTTAGAGAAAAATAAAAGAATAAATAAAGATTGTATTATTTATCTGTCCTCCATAAAAACTAAGAAGTTGAGATGATGTTTCCTTAAATGAATTTTATGGTCTGTTTTTATAAAGTTTTTAACAGAGAAGATAGGGATTGGACAAAGAACATCAAGTCTTTGTTATGGTACTCACGTGTCTATTCAATAGGAAACAGCCTTTTCAGCTTCAATTTTCAGAAGATGGCTTAGTGACCTATTGGTACAATAACAGAGATACCACATCGGGATGGTTTTAACAAATAAAAGTTTTATTTTCTTAACATGTAGGAGTGTAGAAGTCCAAATTCTGATCTCCAGCTCTAGGGGAAGAATTTATCTTTCTGTTATCTCTGGAAGAATGTCCTTGTCTCATTTCAATGTCTGAGGGTCTACCATTCCTTAGACATATCTATGTATCTTGGTATCAATCTTCTCTGGGATCTAGAAGGTTCTTCAACCTAGGGACCCTTTATTCAGAGAGCATGCTTCACTACTGGCTCTTTGTAGCCAGGACCCTCTTTCTCTTTGGGCTTCTCTCCTTTTGTCTCTGAAACATTTTTGAGGGACATGATTTAATCCATGAAAGAGAGTATGATATTTTCCTTTCATAGATTAAAAAAAAATCAGCTCAATTAGGAATAAAACAAAACTAAAATCCCTTTTAACTGTACTTGCGAAAAGTTATTATTTGGAATCAAAAAGCAATGTCATCTACAAACATGGAGATAATATGTAAAGCATGGGTAACATTAGAAAAAAACAAATAAATGAGATCTCATGAAGATTGAGGACATTTGTCAACAAATTGAAGATAAAATAAAACCTATAGAATAGAAGAAAAGTCGGGGAACTATGTAACAGGCAAGAACCTAAAATTAAGAAAATATAAAGTACTTCAAAGATGCAGTGAGAAAAAAGACCAAGAACTCACTTGAAAAATAGGCAAAACATCTGAATAGACATTTTACCAATGATATTCAAATGAGCAACAAGAACAGATGTTCAACAGTTTTTGAAATTAGACAGATCCATTTAAGGCTTCCACAATATATATATACCATCACTTACAATTATATGACCAAAATTAAAACAACAACAAAATATAAATAAAAACAGGAAATAGCAAATGTTAGCAAGAATGTGGGGATATTGGAACCCTTTCCATTGCTGTAAAGTATACAAAAAGGCACAACTGTTGTAGTAAACAATACAATGATTCGACAAAGAACAAAAATAAGAACTACCACATAAGTTAGCAATCCTACTCCTAGATATATACACAGAGACTTGAAGACAATGTGAGCAGAATATGTATACTCAAGTTTACTGAGCATTTCATTATAATGGTCAAAAGGTGCACCCAAAATAAATGACCATCAACAACAAGTGATTAGATGAAAGTAATACATGTATGCAATGGAAAAGTGCTCAACTAGAGAAATAAACAAAATCCAGATACATGCTACAGCATAAGTAAACCCTTAAGATACCATGTTCAATGAAATAAGCAATTTACAAAGGAGAACATTATACATAATGACAAAACTAGGCAAATTCATAAGACCAAAGTTTACTAGTGGTTACCATAGGTGGAACGGAGAGAGGCAAGGAGTGTTATTATCTATGAAATAGTGGATTTCTGTTTATGTTTATAGGAAATATGGCATCAGTTAAGGTTAATTAATACAGAAAAATCTTGAATTGGAGAAGATTTTGCTAGATGTATGCTTATAAAAAGAGAAGAGGACAACTATTGATGCTACTTTTACACAACCAGTTATTACATAGGCTTTGTTTAATTTGTATGAAGTTTTAGAAGCATTATTTTACTAGACATTTAATCCATCAGTCCAATATTGTTTGGAAATCAAAGTATGACTGGCAAAAAGTTGTCTCCTCAAAGTTGAAGTTACCTTAATTACATGGATGAAGAAAAACTTTCAGAACCTTCATTTCCTAGTGGGACACAACTCAAATGAGAAGAACCAGCTTCAAGAATCCATTAATACACAGGATAGTTTGGGTGCTAAGGAGGGGGGCAATACACAAGAAGGGAGAGAGGAATGGAAGAACAAAGTGGATGGGAAAACTATTAGGCAAGTTTGCATAGGCTAGGTTGGACAGAGGTAAATAATGATGTATGCACAACCTTGGAACAACAGGGCTCTGGGATACAGGGATTGAGACATGGTTGGAATGGGCAAAAGGGAGAAATAATATTAAGATACTTGACTGTCTTTTGAATCTCGGTTTCCCTGGCATACCATTATAAAATAGACACTTGAGGGGGAGAGAAATATCACCATAGAAAGCTTGTAAGTCCATCTTGTCCCCCATCCAGAATCTTCTGAGGTTGGAAATTTCCACTTGAAAGGACAAGCAGCCCAGCCTGGAGTGGCTAGAAGAACAGAAGATACTTCTTGAAAGAAAGACAGACAGGAAAAATACAAAACAATAAAGGCAGCCAACTGATTACTACAAGAATAACCCAATTGGTCACCCAGGAAACATGAAGGCAAGTGGCCAGTTCCCCTTGGGGCAAACCTCTTTCCACTAAGACTCAATAAGAATACATGCTCTGACTGGTAACCACATTCAACACTGATAAGGGGAAGTGAGGGAAAAACAGCAATGAAGCTGTGAGCTAAGCACTACAATGTTCAATAGGCTCCTGTGAATCATGGGTGGAGACCTGGTTGGTCAGCAGTGTGGCAACACCTGGGGACTCTTTGACCCAGAGACAGTGACATAGCCACAGAAGACGAGAGTGGAGAGTGAAGCATCCAGTTGATAAGAAGAGAGGGCATATGCACAAGAACACCCACACTTGCAGATAATACCCACTTGACATGGCTTCAAAGACTGGATGATCAGAGCTCAACTAGAAGAAGAAAGAATAAGAAGAAAAGAGTAATCTGATACAATTTGATAAACTTGACCTACACCTTTGGATGCAGAAGCTCAAAAGAGGGAACAAATCTTTATAGTGAGGATCATCCCCACCTCTTTCATACACAGAGTAGACAGGGATGGGCAACCTGGACATTGGTTACACAAAATACGGGGATAGGGGGGGGACTTCAAAGGCAAGTAGTGACTGGCTTAGAAGCTTTCAAGAGGGAGCCTAGATCCAGAGGGGACAGAGGAAGGTAGACTCTTCACTGAGTGGTATCCAGTCTGTCTGGGTGGGGCTAATGAAAGGAGATGGGGATAGGTCTCTTGTGATACAATACTGAATAAATGTTAACAGGACTGACTGTGAGGGTTGGAAATGTAAGGGTAGACATTTTGTAGCAAAAGGAGGGGAGTGACTGACTTTGCAGTCTAGGAATGGAGGTCCCTGGGACCATCAAGGGAGAAGAGCAGAGAGAGAGACATCAAGAATATAATATATGAAGAAGCAAGAGGTTATTAAAAATACAAGAAAAAATTAAACACCAAAGTTGATATAAGAAATTCAAAAACTTGCTCTTGAGTGTAAAGACTAAAGTAACTGGTAGAAAGAAACGAGGAATTAAACATGCTGAAAAGAAAATGTTCTTTTTTAATGATGAATGTGATGCCATTCCTCTTTAATTTGTCATTCCCAACATAGTATACACATGTGGTTTTCAAATTCAGAATGATCAATAACAATCTGTTTCAGCTCACTAATGCTTAGGATATCTATCTTTATGCATTCCATTTCATTTTTAACAACTTCCAATTTTCCTAGATTCATATTTAGTACTTTCCATGTTCTAATGTGTCAGTCACTTCCCCTTCCCCCATTTTAAAATTTGCCCCATCATCAAATAAAGGTCCTGAACACTTTACTTCTATTCACATCATCATCATGAACTCTACTTTGTGGAGGCAGTTATTTCAACTTCAGTGTGTCATCCTCTGGCACGATATCTGACAATATTATGGTGTTATTCATGATGTTTAAATATGCAATATTCCTGTGCAATCTGACAGTCTTTCAGTGTTAGTCATACAGTTTTCCATGGCTAAACAGGAAGAAGGCTGCCTCCCCCTTCTTTCTAGCCTTAGTGTGGTATCTTAGTTGAAACCTGTCTTATATGGGTCAATCCGATGGTATTTAAACACCAGTGACATCGCGTCTAGCATCACAGCAGCATGCAAGCCACCACAATATGACAAACTGACAGACGAGTGGTAGATCTGTGGGCTGAGAGTGCAGAAAAGCTCAGTATCATCAGTCAAAGCAAGGTCAGAAGTAGAGTGTAGAACAGAATATCAATTGTTCTTATGCTCTCATGCTGGTTCAGTCTGAAGTTGAAGAAAATTAAAACAAGGCTATGAGAGCCAAAATATGACCCTGAACATATTCCACTTGAATTTAGAGATCATCTCAATAACAAATATTATACACTAGACACTGATGACCAAAACCCAGAAATATTGTGGGATGACATCATGAATATCATAGAGGAGAAAAAAAAAGTGATTAAAAAGTCAAGAAAGAAAGAAAAAAACAAATGGATGTCAGAGAGACTCTGCGAGTTGCTCTCTTGTGTAGAGTATTCTAATGTAAATGGAAGAAAGGAAGCATAAAATCTGAACAGATCATTTCAAAGGGATGTTCAAGAAGACAATAGTAAATATTATAATGAAGGTGCAAAAACTTGGTTTTAGAAAACCCAAAGTTAAGTACATGTTCAGCATTTCTCAAAGTCAAAGAACTGAAGAAAAAATTCAAACCTTAACTTCAAATATTGAAGGATTCTATGGGCAAAATATTAAATGATGCAGAAAGCACCAAAAGAAGTTGGAAGGTATACACACAGTCACTATACCAAGAAATTCTCTATGTTTAGCCATTTAAGAGGCGGCATATGATCAAGAACTAAAGGTAGTGAATGAAGAAGTCCAAGCTGTTCTAAAGGCATTTGCAAAAAACAAAGACCCAGGAATTGATAGAATGCAAATTGAAATCATTCAACAAATGGATGAAACCCTTGTGGTACTGACTCCTCTATGACAAGCAATTTTGAAGAAAGCTACTGGGCCAACCAATTGGAAAAGATCCATGTTTATACCTGTTACAAAGAGTGGTGGGTGACACAAGAGAATGAGGAAATCATTGAATAAGATCAATGAAAGTAAAATTTTTCTGCAGATAACTCAAATATAGCTGCAATAGTACATCAATAGAGAACTTCCAGAAATCTAAGCCTGACTCAGGAGATGATGTGGAATGAAGAATATCATTGACGACTTCAAATGGATCTTGGCTGAATGCCAAAAAAAAAAAAAAAACCAAACCCAGAAAGATGTTTAGTTGTACTTTATTGACAGCAGGGCCTTTCAACTGTATACATCATGACACTTGCTTATGACAAACAAATTAGAAGAGAACTACCACACCATCTGACTGGAAAAGATATTTATTTGTATTCACTCCATAAAAAGTGATTCAGAAAAGCACATGAAATGAGGAATACCACTGCTAATGTCAGATGAATTTTAGCTTAAAGCAGAGAATACCAGAAAAAATGTTTACCTCTTTTTTATTGACTATCAAAGATATTTGACAGTGTAAGTCATATTTATGGACAGCATTTCAAAGAATGGAATTTTCTGAACATTTAATTGCTTTTCTGGAGAACTTGTACATAGAATAAGGGGCTATAGAGTGTAGATTAAAATCAGGTAAAATGTATCTACACTTCTAGCCATTTCTTACGCCAAACAAAATGCACAAGTAATCTACTGTTAAGAATTGTGTGCACTATTCGGGTTCTCCTTTATTCCTACAGTCATCTGTCTTAGTGAGAATAGTTTATTTTACAGCCACATCTGAAAATCAGACCCAAAGTATTTTTTTTTCTTCTTCTTCAATTTTCTGGTTATGACAAATAGTCCATGAACAATAGACATGGATATTTTGACAATGAGGAAATATTGTTGCTGAAGTTGATTTTTAAGAAGTTTTTCTACCTTTTGATGCAACTTATTTATAATACCTGGATCTACAAGAACCCAATCTCTTCTATATCATTTTGCCCGGAGGATAAATTGTTACTACATATGTCTTAAATCTTACATCTTCAGTGAGTGAGCTAACATCCTTTAGGAAATGATGTCAAGATTAAACCACAAAATCATCTGACATTTCATAATTAAGCTTTCAGTTTCAGCTGAGATAGTAGTAGGGCATAAGCAGAATCTTAAAAGGATAATAATTTCCTACCTAAGAAATTTGTATTGACTCTGATATAAACAGATCTGTTACATAATTTTTCTGTTGAAGCTTGACTGATCCTCCCTATACAATATATTTAAAAACAATAATTTCTACATCATTCTATAAGTTGAATGAAAAGGTCAAATTGAGGGAGCATCTTAAATTTCAGTCTTAATTTGTTTCAGATACTCTTCTGGCTTTGGGTATCATTTGCAATTTGTAGTTTATGAGTAACTTTTAATGTAGGAAATAATAGCATGCTAAAATATGATATGTATATCCTTGAAAACTAAAAAAGAAATCATAATTTTACCTGTCTGTGTGTGTGCAGTTAGTAATGCTATGTACCTCAACTTTTCTTTCCCAGGATCTTCATTTAGGCCAACATCACTCTCAGTGGAAGAAACTAAGTATGTTTCTCCAGTGAAAGAGAAACAGATAAGGATTATTCTTATTGCTAATCTTATTCAATATTGTACTAGCTGTCTTTGTTGCTGTGATTGTTGTGTGCCATGGAGTTGGTACATTTGTACTGCTAACAATGCAGTTAACATTAAAACGCACAACCCATGATGATACCAATCAGAAAAGGACAAATATTGTATGAAGCTATTAATGTAAAATGTAAAAGAAAAGTTTTCTTGAGAAACATTATTTGATGATTATCACAGCTGGAAGGTAAGGGGGAATATTTCACTGACTAGAGTATTGTTCTTGTTAAGTGCTAACGAGTCTGTTGAGACTCATAGCGATCTTGCATAGGGTTCCAGAGGAGCAGCTGGTGGTTTTGAAATGCTGACCTTGTGCTTAGCAGTCCAGTGATTGTCCTCTGGAGCCACAAATGACCAGAGAATAGACGTGTGTTAACTTGGGTGGCAGGGAAGGCAATATACCACAAGTGGGATTTGGAAAAAGAATGATGAAGACAGGGGAAGACATGGGAAGGAGTGCAAGAGTTAAAGAGAATAGAGGCAAATACTAATATATATACAACCCTGCAACTAACAGTGATCTATGGACAGACACATGGATAGCATCAAAGACTGAGCAGATGTGGGAGCAAGTATGAGGTTATACCCACAAATATATAAATATCTGAAAGAAAATATTTACGCATGGACATTTACTTTTGCTGCAAGCATAAATATGAATGTGATGGAGCATGTAGTTATAGTTAGCTACCCTCTCAGCACAACAGAAGGAAACACAGCCTGGTCCTGTGTCATCCTCACAAATGTTGCTCTGTTTGAGACCCTTGTTGCTGCTACTATGTCAATCCTTCTTGCTTGGTGTTTTCCTCTTTTCACTAACTCTCTACTGCTTTATTAATCAAGATGTCCTACTTTGAGGACAGTTCTCTTCTGATGACTTACCCAAAATATGAGGAGGATTCTGGTTTACTTCTTCTAAGTAGACTAATTTGTTCTTCCGATAGTCTGTTTTACTTTAAATATTCTTTGGTAACACCATAATTCAAATACATCAAGTATTTTGTAGTCTTCCTTATTCATTGTCCAACTTTCACATGCAAATAAGGTGACTGGAAATACCATAGTTTCTGTCAGGTGCACCTAAATTCTCAAATTAGCATCTTTGCTCCTTGGTACTTTAAATAGGCACTGGATTTGCCTAATGCAATGTGTCAGTTGATTTCTTGATTGCAACTTCCATGAGTGATGGTTGTAAATATAAGCAAACTGAAGCCTTTGGCAACTTCAATATTTCTTCTGTTTATCGTGATGGTCCAGTTTCAAAGAATTTTTGTTTAAATTGAGGTGCAATCCATATGGATTGCACCTCACTTAATATTCATTAGTGTTTCAAGTCCTCATTTCCTCCAGCAAGCAAAGTTCTGTCTTCTACATATTGTATTTTTTTTTTTTTTTTTAGTATACCTCTGATCACGATGCCATGTTCTTCCTATAATCTTGTTTCTCAAATTATTTGTTCAGCATATAGAATGAATAACCATGGTGAAGAGATGCAATCCTGGCACCTACCTTTCCTGATGTTTAAAACATTCACTATCTCCCTGTTGTGTTTAAATGAATGCCTCATGTTCTATGTACAGGTTCCTTCTCAGTACAATTAAGTGTTTTGTAATTGCTATGTTTTGTAATGTTATGCATCATTGTCATGATCCACACAGCTGTCTTTCCATAGTCAATAAAGTACAAATAAACATATTTCTGAAATTCTCTTCTTTCATCCAAAATCCATCTGATATTAGAAATCATGTATTGCTTTCCATGTCTTCTGAATCTGGCTTGAATTTCTGGCTGCTCCCTTTCAATGTACTATGGCAAACACTTTTGAACTATCTTCAGGAAAATATTACTTTTGTGTAATATTAATGATATTGTTTAATGACTTGCATATTCTTTTGGGTTACCTTTCTTTGCAATGAGCATAAAAATTAATTTCTTCCAATCAGTTGACAAGGTAGCTGTCTTCCAAATTTCTTTGATTAGATGAGAGCGTGCCTTCATTGCCTCCATCAGTTTGTTAAAACATTTCAATTTGTATTCCATCAAATTATGAAACCTAGTTTACATGCCAATGTCTTCACTGTATGTAAGACTTATTCCCTCAGTACCATAGGTGATTGATCATATGCTATCTCTTTAAATGGTTGAACATTGAGAATTTCCTTTCTATACAGTGACTATGTATTTCTTTCATATTCTTTTGATTTTTCCTGTGTGTGATGCTTTAAAATTACTTGATATGGCTTTTGTATCCAAAGTCTTAATTCTCATCAAGGAATTGGGTAGGACCATGCAAATAAGGTATACTAGACACTAAGGTTGTGATAGGTTAGTTTTGCCCTCCAGTTAGACTTAAAAGAAGCTATCTCAGAAGCAGACACAGAATATCCCAGGACCATCAAGAAGGAAAAGCGCGAGTGACACGTGAGATCCATACCTAGAGAAACAGGAACTGCAGAGTCGATGGCAGAGCAATGGCAAGAGGAAATTGCAGAGATGAAAGCAGAGGCAGTGACATGGAGTGACAGAGCAGCTTCAGACTCTAGGACTATGGGCTGATTAATGCTGAATGCCTATGTTCAGGAGACTGGCTTGAAGAATGTCCCCTTTAGGCATTTACATACTGGCTAAAAGAACTTTGTAACATGTGCTTCAGCATGACAGAGGTCAAAGGACCACATTGCTGAGAGGTTGAAAACAAGACTGAGACTTGCCTGCAGTATGGCAAACAAGAGGCGTTCGTGACTGGAGAACTGATGTGTTCTGAGTTGGATTTGATCCTGAAGTGTACCCTACTCACTTTCCTAATCAACCCCATAATTATGAGTATTGTTATATTTTCTGTGTGGCTATTGTAATGGATTATCAAACCCAGATGTAAAGCATAGAGTGCTGTATGAGGAATGGTTGGTGTCAGAATAGGGTAAAGAAGGTTGTAGGGTAGAAGCATGTCTGATTTCTGCTTCATAGGAATCCGCCTTGGGCTGATTTTGAGTTTGATTCTCTTTCCCACTTATGAAGCCAAGAGAAGTCAGACATGACCCCTACCTTGCTTTTTCATGGTATCAGTAAACAGTCTGCCTATAGAATTCTTCACTATTTCAACCCGAACCTTGGATTTTTTCTTTAATTCTTTTAACATAAGAAATGTTAAGAGTGTTCTTCCCTTATTGTTTTCTAACTATGGTCTTTGCACATTTAATTAGAGTGTTTTGTTTTGTCTTCTTGAGCTATTCACTAAATTTTTCTGTTCAGATTTTGCTTCATATTTTCTTGAAGTCACTTTAGCTACTCTAAATTCAAGAGGAAGTTTCAGAGTCTCTTCGTACATGCATTTTGGTGTTTTCCTTCTTTCACGCCTTTGCTTTCTTCCTGTATGATGTTCTTTTTTTTTTTTTTTTAATGTTTTGTTGTTTAATTATGTGATAGTTTACATGGG
>NW_006408581.1:5059011-5060100 GCF_000296735.1 Chrysochloris asiatica | reverse complement strand
TAGCAGGAGGATTAGCCTCTGGAATGGATTATGTTTCAGCTACTTTCTATTGTGCCATGGGAAAATTGTACCCTGTGGACAAAATGCTAGACCCTGTTGGGGGTACGCTCCCACATATCTGAAGACACCCAGGCTGGGCAGAGAAGGTGCACAGGGGAAAGGAGGAAAAACAGTAAAAAAAAAAAAGAATCACTCCTCTTTTTCTACAAGTCGCTGGGTGACTTTTGTACTGTATTAGCCTGGCTGTGGCCACATCCTCTAATGTCCACCAAAATTGAGGACCTCAGACAGTGACTGGATTCATTCAGAAATCATGTTTCTTCTAGCCACAGCCAGATTTCTCCACCAGTGGGCACCCAAAACTATTTCCTCTTATTTTATATTAGATCTAAATCTCTAGGACTGTCCCAGCAAAGCATCTTCTCTGTTTTTTCCACACCTCTGTCAAGGAGCCTCCTGCTGTTTGTCTCTGCTTATCCCACCTCCAAATCACCTCCACTTCTACAAGATCATTTTAAAGTGTTGAAGAGCAAAGATGTCAGCTTGAGGACTAAGGTGCGCCTGACCCAAGCCATGGTATTTTCAATAACGTCATATGCATGGGAAAGCTGCACAGTGAATAAGGAAGACTGTAGAACAATTGATACATTTGAGTTATGGTGTTAGAGAAGAATATTGAACATAATATGGGCTGCTAAAAGACCAAAAAGATCTGTGTTGGAAGAAGTGCAGCCAGCGTGCTACTTCAACTCTCATACTTCGGACATATTATTAGGAGAGACCAGTCATTGGAGAAGGATATCTTGTTTGGTAAGGTGGAAAGTCAGAGAAAAAGAGGAAGACCCCCAGCAAGATGAATTGGCAAAGTGGCAGCATCAATGGACTCAAGCATGGTAACAATTGTAGGGTTGGTCCAGTATCAGGCAGTGTTTTGTTCTGTTGTGCATAGGGTCAGTATGAGTCGGTACCAATTCTATGGCACCTAACAACAACCCTTCCCTAAAGATTCCTATGTTGTTTGATTTACACCACATAAAAAGAGCAGTTTAACTTTCTCAAGGAACTCAATTCACATTCCTTTTAAATATT
>NW_006408581.1:5047872-5058911 GCF_000296735.1 Chrysochloris asiatica | reverse complement strand
CTTTTCATTGCCATGGTTACAATCCCCTGTGAGATGTTCTTGATGTCATTCCACAGCTCTTCTACTCTTTAGTCATCACTGTCTAATGCATTATATCATTTCTTGAAATGGTGTATAATGTCAGGTGGCATAAACTCAAGGTCATGTTTTGGCTATTGCAGATTTGTTTTAATTTTCTTAAGCTTCAGCCTGATCTTGCATATGAGGAAATGATTGTCTCTTCCACAGTCAGTTGCTGGTCATGTGTTGACTGATAATACTGATATCATTCATGGTCTGTTACACAGATGTAGGCAATTTAATTCCTATGTATTCCATCTGGTGAGGTTGCTATTATTTGTTGAAAAAAAATGGTATTGGTATTTGCAGTGAAGAAATCATTGTCCTTGCCTAATACTATCATGTGATCTCCAGCATAATTTCTATCACCCAGGTCATATTTTCCAGCTATTTATCCTTCCTCTTAATTTTCAATTTGGCATTCCAGTCACCAGTGATTATCAAAGCATCTTGATTGCATTTTCATTAATTTCAGACTAAAGACATTGGTAAAATTCTTCAATTTTGTCATCATTGGCATGAATGATTGATGTGCATGTTTGAAAAATTGTGGCATTACTGATTTTACTTATAAATATGAAGGTACCAAAAAGAAATGGTTACTGTTCAACCATTTCAAAAGGCAGTATATGATCAAGAGCCAATGATACCGAAGGAAGAAATCCAAGGTGCATTGAAGGAATGGGCAAAGAACAAGTTACCAGGAATTGATGGAATGAAAATTGAAATCTTTCAAGAAAGTGAGGCAGCACATGAAGCAATCACTTATCTATGTCAAGAAATGTGGAAGACAGTTATTTGGATGACTGATTGGAAGAGATCCATATTTGTGCCCATTCCAAAGAGAGGTGACCCAACAGAATGTGGAAATCATCAGACAATCTCTTAAGAAAATTAAAACAAATCTGCAATAGCCAGAGTATGACCTTGAGTTTATGCCACCTGACATTATACACTATTTCAATAAAAGGCTGCAAGCATATATTGACAGAGAACTTCCAGAGGTTTAAGCTGGATTCAGAAGAGGCCGTGGGATGAGGGATATCATTGCTGATATCTGATGGATCTTGGCTGAAAGTAGTGAATATCAGAAAGATGTTTACCTGTGTTTTATTGACTATGCAAAGGCTTTCATTTGTTTGTATCATTTCAAGCTATGGACAACATTGCTAAGTTTGAGTATTCCGGAAAACTTAATTATGCTCATAAGAATCTGTACATGGACTAAGAGGCAGTTTCCGAACAGAACATGGGAACACTGAATGGTTTAAAATTAAGAAAAGTGTGTGACAGGGTTGTATTCTTTCACCATACTTATTCAACCTGTATGCTGAGTAAATAATCTGAGAAACTGGGTTCTATGAAGAAAAACGTTGCATCAGGATTAGAGAAAGAGTCTTTAACAACCTGCAATATGTCCATGATACAACCTTGCTTGCTGAAAATGAAGAAGACTTAAAATATTTACTGATGAAGATCAAAAAGCACAGCTTTCTGTATGGATTACATCTCAATGTAAAGAAAACAAAAATCCTCACCACTGGACCAATAAACAACATTCTTATCAATGGAGAAAAGTTGTCAAGGACTTCATTCTCTTGGATCAACTATCAATACTCATGGAAGCAGCAGTCAAGAAATCAAACTACATGTTGCATTAGGCAAATCTGTTGCACAAGACCCTTTTAAAGTGTTGACGAGCAAAGATGTCAGCTTGAGGACAAAAGTGCGCCTGACCCAATCCATGGTATTTTCAATAACCTCATATGCATGCAAAAGATGGACAGTAACATAAGGAAGACCATAGAAGAACTGACACATTTGAGTTATGGTGTTGGAGGACAATATTGAAAGTGCCATGGGCTGCCAAAAGAACCAATGGATCCGTGTTGGAAGAAGTACAGCCAGAGTGCTCCTTGGAGACCAGGATGGCCAAAGTTTGTCTCTCATACTTCAGACATACTGTCAAACTTTGGACATATTGTCAGGAAGGATGAGTCGCTGGAGAAAGATATCATGTTTGGTAGGGTGGAGGGTCAGAGAAAAAGAGGAAGACCCCCAACGAGATGTATTGGCCAAGTGGCAGCATTGATGGACTCAAGCGTGGCAACAGTAGTGAGGTTGGCCCAGAATTGGGCAGTGTTGCTTTCTGCTGTGCATAAGGTCCCTATGTGTCAGTACCAACTCGATGGTACCTAACAATAACAACGTGGAGGTAGATATTATTCTATCACAGAAAACTCTGTCCGTTAAGCTACATCTTGAAATGCTGTGCTATTCCTCTTAAATTTGTCACTTTCAAAATACTAAATCTTATGATTGTCTAATTAAAAATGGCCAATACCAGTCCATTTCTTCTCATTGTTGTTGTTACATGCCGTGGAGTCGGTTCCGACTCATAGTGACACTGTACAGGGTTTCTGAGGCTGTAAATCTTTACAGGAGCAGAAAGCCTCATCTTTCTCCCGTGGAACAGCTGGTAGTTTCGAAATGCTGACCTTGCGGTTCACAGCCCGATTCGTAACCACTACGCTACCAGAGCCTAGGATATAGATCTTTATGTGTTGATGACATCCAATTTTTCAAGTTTCATACTTTTGTACATTCCATATTCTGATTATCAGTGGTTATTTGTAGTTTCTTTGCAGTTTGAGTTGTTCCCCATCAGCAAAAGCTTTGCTCCATCCATGTCACTAAGATCAACTCTAATTTGAAGAGGCACTGATTCTCCAGTCATATTTTGAGAGCCTTCCAAACTGAATGACTCATCTTTTCAAACATTATCAGTTTCCCAATGTTATTCATAAGGTTTTCAGTGGTTTTAGGTGGCCTATCACTCCTTCTTTTTTGAGTTAGTGGGTAAACTATGCTGAAACCAGTCTGTTATGGGTGACTACTAATATTTCAAATACCAGTGACATACTTTACAGCATCACACAAGCCACCAGAGTATGATAAATTGACATATCAATGGTGTTGGTAGTACAAACAGGGATCAACATTATGAAAACTTTTTAGACTTCAAAAACATCTTGAGAGAATAGTTTTCTGGGTTTAGAGGGTTAGGACCATAGTCTCAGGGAACATCATGGTCAAGTGACATAATATTGTCTACAAACCTACTTTGGTGAGTATCAACTGGGATCTTAAAATCTTATGATGGCCATATGAAGTACAACTTTTGGCTGCTTCCTGTGCCCATCTGAATTATATTTAAGTGAACCTGGATTAGTAATCTCAGTTGTTCATTTTTTCCATTAACCAATAAATTTGTTGTTGTTAGGTGCTATCCAGTCAGTTTCAATTCATAGAGACCCCATGTGCAATAGAGTGAAACACACCTGCCCTTGCACCATCCTCACAATTATTGTCACGCTTGAACCCGTTGCTGCTGTAACTGTGGCAATCCATCTCACTGAGGATATTCAGGAGGTCATTTACTTGCAATAGAAGATATAAGGATTTGGAAGACATAGTTTTGCTTTTGATAAATTTCCATCAGCCAGTCTTTGTTAAAATTATTTTAGACTTTAAAAAAAATAATTAGATAATTTTTGGTTTTTTTTAAATATATCTCCACACACTACACACACAGATATACATGCATTGAGTTTGAAAATGTTAGATTTTTTTTTATATCTATCATGTATATCCCCTGAAGAACATATAGTTATATTCAGTTTCAGTTTCAGAATTTCACTTTGGTTTGCAAGCATTTTCATATTTCTTGTTTTCACTTTGCACCTTTTAAGAATATGTCAAATAGCATTTATATAGCTCTTCGTCCATGCTCAGACCTACTGACTAGTCTCAAATATACTTAACTTTTTTATCATTTTGTAAATTCTGTTGTGTATTTGTTTTTCTATTTGTAGAGAGAGGTTCTCTGGGGAAATACAGATAACATTTATGATCTTTACTTGCTCATATGAGAATTGCTGCTGCTAAAATACCCTGAAAACAGCATTTCAAATTAAGCCAAAAATGATTTGCCCCATGCTGTTGTCATCTTGTGTGAGACTTAAACAAGAAACAACTGTGAAATAAAAGCTACTAGTAATGCCCAGAAAACTGAAGAGAAACATAAAGAAACTCAACCATGACTGGATAATACATTTTCTTTCCCCATGATTCCATTAAATGAAAAGAAGATGATAATGTGTGACATAAAACTCCTAGATATCACAAAACAGACAGCTCTTATTACTAAATATAGTAAGAGTTTATACAATGACTCAATCCTCTAGTGTTTTGTTTTATATACTTACGTGATGATTCATTAACAGCAGTTTTATGATTAATGAATCTATATAGATCTTAAAAATTAAGAGATTTTTTCTGTATTATTAAGATAAATACATACAGAAAAATATAGTAGACCATTTTACAATATGTGTATGTGCCCATAATAGGATAATTATTTCATTTTTTGTGTTTTTTATTTAATTAATATTTCTTTTATATGCATTTATTGGTGAATTAAGTGTAATAGTCTTTGGTGTAGTATTTTTCATATGTTTTGCTATTATAGAAACTATTTTCTTGACAAATTTTGTTTTATTTTTCCAAGTTTTATAAATCCAGCCTCTGGGGGCATGCTCATGTAGCATCTGATGAAGTAAAAATAAATTGAACATACTTGAAATATACACACTTTGTCATTTAGAATTCTACTCTTAAGGTATATGAAGCAATGTGAAAACCTCTAATTTATGTAAAACAACTTCCAAATTATTTCTATAATATAGCATCACAAATATTTTCCATTATAATGGGACCATAAAGGTGCAATTTGGAAGATTTTATTACTCATTAAAAACTGAAAAGATCCACTCTATTTGCCCTCATGCCTACCATTTCTGGGAGCATTTTGAGGAGCATAGTAGTATTCCAAGTCATATAGGAATTCATATATTGAAAACAATGTGTTGTAAAAGTCACACAGAGTTCTATACAAATCAATTTACATTTAAATTTAATTTTAATAATCAACTTGTGTTTTCTTGATGTTTGCTTTTTTCTAGTGGAGTATTTACGAAATGCGATCAAGTTGTATTTTGCTTCATGGGGACTATGCCACACACAGACACGCACACACCTTTATTACTTTTATTAGCTCATTACATTGTATAAACTATGAATCATTAAATTTATAATCCCAATATCTAGCATTCTGGTATATAATAGAGTGAAAAGAAATGAGTAGTCAATGCTTAGTTTTAAATTTTTCTTACGATGTGATTAATTTTGAAAACGATTTTAGGTACATTTCCTTAACAATTTATAAACTAGCATAGAGATTACATTTTCATAGCTTGGTAGATGCCATTAATTTTTATTCTATAAACTACATTATAAGTATCTATATCATGTTGAATTTGATTATCTTAAAAGTTTATTAGATCTGTTATGTCATAGAGATGACATTCACTGAAGATAACTGAATTGTGCCTCTCAAATATATATGTAGAAATCGTAACCTCTACAGTTGTAAATATGACAAGAACCTATTTGAAAATAGTAAGCTTCTTCTGCTATGTTAATTAGGTCACCTAAGAGTAGGGTGAATCCTAAACCTAATCACCTTCAATTTGAGAGTCAAACAGACACACACATACACACACACACAGGGAAAAAAAAAAAGATACCGTATGAGGATCCATTCTTACAAGCAAAGAAATGCTAAGGATTATTGCCTGACACCAGAAACTAGTAAATAAGACCACAAATGAATGTGACATAACCAGTACTTTGAATTGGACTTTTAAGCTCTAGAACTGTGAGAAAATGAATTTCTGTTTTTAAAGTTGCCCACTTGTGTTTGTGTATGTATATGAGTGTGTATGTGCCTGTACTTTCTTTGTTATGGCACTTCTGGTTGAAACTAAGACAGTAACTTTCCTGAGATTCTAATGTAGAATGCTCCATTCATTTTTGACTTGTTAAGTGCTCTCAAGTCCATTCTGACTCATAGTGACCCTGTATAGGGTTACTGAGACTGTCAATCTTTGCCTGAGCATAAAGTCTCATCTTTTTCCTGTGGAGCAGCTGGTGAGCTTGAACCACTGACCTTGTGATTTGCAGTCCAGTGTTTATCCTGCAGAGTCACAGTGCTCCTATTGGGGGTTATTTTACCTTATTTTACTTTAAATTGGTTCTGTAAACTTTCTTAAATTTTAATCAATCAAATCAATACCAGCAGGGCAATTTGTAAGACACTTTAAAGGAAGGACCATTTAACCTAATTTCAGTGGAAAGGGATAGAGTGTTTGTCAAAGCTTACTTTCTTAAAAGAGTGTGCTTAAAAGCATCACAATTGCCTCTCACAATATAAGCTATTTTCTAGGACATTGTCTTCTTCTTCCTGTGAGATAAATATACATATGTTAGAATATGTAGATAGCAAAAGCTTTTTTTTTTTTAGAATAGTGAAGGCAAATTGGCTAAAGTAATTAATTTGGGTGAATTAATAAATATACATGTAAATTTACAAATAGACCTATATGATTTCTTTATAAAATGCTATAAAAATGTTACTGCATTTTCAAGGTTGCAAGCTTTTAGAGGAGAAATTTTTTCCTTTTGTAGTTTTTTCATTGATCTAAATCTGATATCTGTAACAGGTATGTACTGTAGAGTACAGATTCAATAAAGAAAGGGTTAGGACATGGGAAATAAATGGCAGGCATTCATAATCAATCATGATGCTCTTTTCCACTACGTCTGGACAAGACCTCAAAATACTTCCCAACAAGTGCTCCAGGCATCCACTACCAATTGATCAGAGTTGGCATGTGAGCTGAAAACCTATTTACCATCCCTAACCTCATTTCCACTCTCAATACTGCTGCCAGACTTGTCTTTCTAGCATTCCACTGCCCCACTCGCGTCCTTCAGTGCTTTGACATTGCCTTCAGGAAAAATACAAACTTTTGAATATATCATGGAATACCCTACTTTATAGAGTTTCTGCCTACCTTTGCAGGCTCAATGTCAATCACACCTGTCCAAACACAACAAGACATACAAACTTGCACACACACAGACACACACATGCCAGCAAATGCTAAAATATACCTACATATTCATAGACAAACTAACATATCTGCACTGAATATAAGCTATAATTTAAAAATTAGGAAAAGTATTCAATATATTTTATTAATTCCACATACTCTTTTCCCTCCCACATCTTTTCCCATATGTCAAATGTTTTAAATCTTACTTAATTTTAGTAACAGACCTCTCTCCTGACTTAAGTAAGTATGCAATGTGGTCCCTTTACATTATTTTTGTTATAATAATTAGTACTCTATGTGTACACTTGCCATGATACTCATACAATTACATTAACATTGGTTTAATTTTCTGACTTCCCAGAGCAACTGAAAATTCTTGAAAGAAAATATGCAATAATTGCTTTCTTGTATTTTAGATGCAGAATATATATAATTTATAGTATGTGCTCAACAAAGTCTTCCTTATTCATTACCCAACTTTTGAGTCAAAGCTTAAAAAGGCAAGGGTATATGATTAGTTTATTTGAATGATTATGAGGGATCAGAACATATTTGTTTTTATTTTACCTATTCCTTTGCTTTCATGTGGAGGAGGGAATAACTGATAACATTTAGGAACTTAGAAATGGTATCTCAGATAAAACATCTTCATTTGCAGAACAGTAAGAATGTACTCCTATTGAAAAATAATTTTGTTAATTTTATTTTTAGGAATGTATTTACTCTCTCAAATCCTTAGGGAAATGTTTAATACAATATCAGTTTCAACATACTAAATTAGTGTGTAGTTTTTGTAGGAAAGTATAGAGGAGGATTTTGTATCTAGTTCTATGGTAAAAGAAACCACAAAATTTGTACTGTTCCCTGACTAAAATTTCATAAGTAGTAATGTTTCCTAATAAGTAAGTCAATAGAAGGCAGTCAACCGATCTATATTACAGATTTATTTATTGTTATGCCCCAGTGATAACATGAGATTTCCATAATGCCTATAAGATTGCTTGTTGTTTTTAAGTGTCTTCCAGTTAGTTCCCACTCATAGTGATCTTGCATAGGATTTCAAAGGAGCAGCAGATGGATTTGAACCACTGACCTTGCAGTTTAAGTTGACCATGCTGTCCAGTGTTTATCCTACAGTGCCACAATAAGATTTCTTTAAAAATATAGTGGATGATTATAATAGCTCACAAAAATTCAAAACTGACAACAAAAACAAAAATTATCAGTGTGATGGTTTCATTTAGGTGGAATCCATCCAGGAACAACAAAAATTTCTAGACCATTAAAAACATAACACAAGCTTATGTAAACTAACTTTTATAAGAACTGTTAATCCAGCCTTCTGTCAACTCACTTTTATAAGAACTGCTAATCTATCATATATATTATATTGCATTTGTTTATTATTTTCTTTTGTGGACAAGACTATGTTTTTCCATAGGCTGTCATGGCTATTAAACATCATATACCTGTAAATAATTATTATTACATAGATAACAATTTTGAGGACTGTAAATACAAGTTCTACTAATAAACCTGGCTATACACAAAGTTTAAATTCTCTTGTGGCTCATGAATACCTGCTGATAGTTACAGTTATTAAAACAGTTTAAATTATCATTGTGTATTTGACTCTTCCGTGAATCAATAGGGAATTATGAACACATTTGGCTGCTCTGATTCCTTGACCTCAAAAACAGGGTCCAAGAGATATCCCCACATATTCAGATTAAGAAAGTTACCACATAACAAACCCTAGAGAGCTTTCAGAATGATTTTCATATACTGGGACTAAGTCCACAGTTCCACAATTCTTTCATCTCTCCATAAAAATGGGTGAAGAGGAACTGCTGCTTATTCATATTAAGGCTTCAAATTATCAGGAAGCTGCTTTGCCCTAGAGAATTTTATCTTAGGAAGAAAGAATCATCCTAATTTGTCATGTCAACATTTATTTAGTTTAATTAAATTATGCTTTCAAATTAGATTACATTTTTTTGTTTTTTTTAATATCACATGTATAGATAAATTTTCCTCCCTTGTATTATTTGTTTGTTTGTTTGCCATTGGATATACAGTAGATAAAATATTCATTTATTAATATATGTCAACATTTTTCACTATTTATTGTGGTTTTGGTGAAAGTTTATAGCACATATTAATCTTACATTCAACAATTTATACATATTTTGTTTTTCAAAATTCCCTGCAATTCTTTACTGTAACAGCATTCTTCCCACTTCTTCCCTGAGATCCCCATTTCTATTTTTCTTTCTTTCCTGTCCCTCCCTTTCTTCTGATGTATGTTGTTGGACAAATGCTGCCCTTTTGGTTTCATTTGGTTGACTGATCTCAGGAGTATTTTCATCAAGGGTGCTATTGTTCAGTATATAGGACTGTCTATTGTTTACATAAAAGGAGCTCTGGTAGCATAGTGGTTATGAATCAGTCTGCTAACTACAGGGACAGCAGTTCGAAACTACCAGTTGTTCTACAGAAGAAAGATAAGGCTTTCTGCTCCTGTAAAGACATTTTATAGCCTCAGAAACCCTGTACAGGGTTGCTATAAGTTGGAACTGACTCCATAGCACATAGCCATCACATCATTGTTTGGCTAAAATGTGATCCCAGAGGGGGACTTCATTTCCAGATTTCAAGGATGTCTAAGGTCCATAGTCTTGGGGAACCCACAGTTTCTATCAGACCAATAAGTTTGGGCTTTTTTATGATTTTTAAGTTGATTCTACATTTTAATTCCACTCGGCCAGCACCTTCTATTGTGATCCTGATCATTATTGTCAACAGTAGTAGTCAGATTCTAGTTCTTTTGGTCTTTGGGCAGTGGAAGTAGTAGCTGGCATGGTCCATTGGTTCTTCACTCTTCTTAACTCTGGATGAGAAGACCCCAAAAGTTGGATTTTAGATTACTTCTCTCAAGATTACTTAACAAAGCAGGACGGACTACATTATCTTTATAGTTTATGTTATGCCAATTGACCTGGATGTCCCCAAGACTATGGTCCTAAACCCCTAATCCCAGCAACTCATTCTGTCAAAGTGTTTGGTTATGGATAAGTTTTCATACTTTGTCCACTCTATGCTGTACTATATGCATGGATATATTTGCAAAACATGTGAATACATATGAGGGTAAATCAGAATATTACTAAAAAACAATAGAAACATTTGTTAAATAAAAATATCAATATATGAAGCAATTGCTTCTGGACATATTCTCCATCTAGGTATGTAGAGGGAACATACACTTTGGAAAAATATATTTCCATCTCTATAGCCCTTCATTCTTCTTGGATCAACCATCAACACTTTTGTTTGTGCAATTTTCACAATGTTTGGTAGTCTGTGTGACCTGTATTAGAGCCCTCAAATTTCTCCCTATTTTTTCATTGATGAACTTAATAATTCTGAGATTTCTGTTCCATTTATCAGTGTTTCTTTCATTGTACCAGTACCACACTATTTTGACCACTGTAGCCATGTAGTAAATTTTGAAATCTGGGAGTAAGAGACTCCCACCATGTTCTTCTTAAGCAGTGCTTTGCTTATCCTGGGTGTCCTTCCTTTCCATATAAAGTTTGTAATTGTTTTTCCATCTCTTTGAAGAATGTCGTTGCAATCTGGATTGGGATTTCATTCTATGTATAGATTGCTTTGGTTAGTATTGACATTTTCACAATATTATCCAGGAGCATGGTATATTCTTACATTTCCACAATTCTCTTTTGGTTTCTTGTAGTAACGTTTTGTAGTTTTATTTGTATAGGTCCTTTGTTTCTCTTGTTACAATTATTGCCAAATATTTCATCCTTTGGGTGGCTATTGTAAATGGTACTGCTTTCCTAATTTTCTTTTCAGTGCTGTCATTATTAGTGTAGAGGAATCCAACTGACTTTTTATGTTGATCTTGTACCCTACCACTTTGCTGAATATTCCAATGAG
>NW_006408581.1:5037270-5042327 GCF_000296735.1 Chrysochloris asiatica | reverse complement strand
CTGGAAGTTTCGAACTGCTAACCTTGAGTTTGCAGCCCGATTCATAACCACTACACTACCAGAGAGAGAGAGAGACTTTTCCATTTCTCCATCATATTGGGCCCCCCAACAAGATGGATTGGCACAGTGGCAGAAGCAATGGGCTCAGGCATAGCAATGATTGTGAGGTTGGCCCAGGACCAGGCAGCTTTGTTCTGTTGTACATAGGGTCACTGAAAGTTGGTACTGACTTGATGGCACCTAACAACAACAATTTTATTGGAAGCAAGCCACAACTCCAAGTAAACTTCCCTTGAGTTGATTGGCTGTTCATAGCCACTCATCATAGAATTCACTATGCATGTATTAGGTTTTATCACCATGGGAATGAGCACATTCCAACTGCTTGTTGTTGTTGTTGTTGTTGCTGTTAGGTGACCGAAAAGGTGCTGACCCATAGTGACCTTATACACAGCAGAACGAAACACTGCCCAATCCTGGGCCAACCTCACTACTGTTGCCATGCTTGAGTCCATCGATATTGCCACCTGGCCATTCCATCTAGTTGGGGGTCTTCCTTTTTTTCCCTGACCCTCCACTTTACCAAACATGCTATCCCTCTCCAGGGACTGGTCCCTCCTGACAATATGTCCAAAGTATGAGATATGAAGTTTGGCCATCTTGGCCTCCAAGGAACACTCTGGATGCACTTCTTCCAAAATAAGTCTACTGGTTCTTTTGGCAGCCCATGGCTCTTTCAGTATTCTCCTCAAACACCATAACTCAAAAGCATCAATTCTTCTATGGTCTTCCTTATTCACTGTTCAGCTTTCACATGCATATGAGATTATTGAAAATTCCATGGCTTGGGTCAAGTGTACCTTAGTCCTCAACTGACATCTTTGCTCTTCAACAATTTAAAAAGGTCTTGTGCTGCAAATTTGCCTAAAGCCATATGCTGTTTGATTTCTTGACTGCTGATTCTGTGAGTGTTGATAGTTGATCCAATCCCAACTGCTAAACTTCTCGAAATCCTGGTCCAATTAAGTTGACAAAAACCCCTAACCACTATGCTTCCCAATGAAACCTTGTCCAATGAAATTCTCATAAGGTATTTCCTAGATTACATATTATTTTGTACAACCATTATGTAAACTCAAACCAATTTCCCTTGGTGATTACAATAGATCATATGGCACAATACAGCAAATCCCATTTTTTTCTGTAGATCCAGAAGAATGAAGAAATCAAAGTGGTCAGGGGGCTTTCTAAACTTCAATTCAATAGAATCAATGTTGAGTCTCTAGTTGGGAGTACTCCTCCCTTTGTAACTAAAAACTCCAGACCACAGGACCATAAGGTCCCAGGGACAGGAAGAAAAAAAAAATTATGTGGGTCACTATGTGTTGATAGTATTGATTAAAAATCATTGTCCAGATCCATAACTGCATGCCAGATACCAGGAGATGTTTTAATTTGTTTAAGCAATGAAACCACATTTGAACAGCAGCTGCAATTAGAGTTACCACTTGATAAAGTTTATAATTCACTGTCTTTCTCCAAGATCCACCTGTTGTTTGCAAAAGCCAAATAGGTGAACTAAATAAGGTTGCAGAGATTAGTGCTATAAAGGATCGCTATGAGTTGGACTAACTGCAGGCACACCACCACCACCACCACCACCACCATGCTGTGCATGGGGTCGCTATGAGTCTGTTCCAACTCGATGGCACCTGACAACAACATCAACATAGTATATGTATATGCCATAGTTCAATTGCAACTTCAGCTGTTGCAACTGCTACAGTGATTTGGTTTTTCACTTTTATTATTGTACTATTAATTGTAGACCACTGAGAGCAAGCCTAATTTTATTAAGATAGTGGTTCCTTTTAGAGCATTTGTCCATTGCCCATCTTTATTGCAGTTAAATTTGGGGTTGTGTTAGTTTTCCATGCTCCAGCTAACCCAGTTAAGCAGTTATCTTTATATTTTAGTTTTGTTTTCACCTGAAAATATTAGTTATTTGATTAATCAATAATTAGTGATTATTTTTTCGTTTTGATAGCTCATCAGCTGTAAGATTAATTCTACTATTTTACCAGAGTTTTGGAGACAACTTGTTTTGGTGGAGGCTGATGTTTGCTGAAATTCTTTTCTAAGTTTAATTATTTCCTATCTTGTGAATGTATTTTGTTCTTTGATGATGTCCACATTAGAACTATTTCTATTTTTGTATGTTTTCAAGTGGCATTGCAATAAATTATCAGGAGCACATGAACCATTCATTGGAGAAAATAAACTAGAATTTGAGATAGATCTTTAGCAGTATCCATCTGGACAAGAATTTCCCTTTTAATTGTATTTTTAACTTTAGTAATAATTGTTACCAAGTCACATTTTGCCTATTAGGCCTAATTCTAGGACATGATTCCTGAGGTTAGTTAACTAGACCAACTTTAGGAGTATCCTTTACTTTGAAATTGTCCCTTGCTGCATCTGCTATAGACCTGCTTGGTTCATTGCTCTGGGGTATATGAACCACTTTTATTACGAGTCCTGGTGTGGCATTGTGGGCTAATACATCAGACTGCAAAGTTGTTTGAACCACAATATCGGTGGTTCAAGCTCACCAGCTGCTCCTTGGAAACTCTATACAGGGTCGCTATGGGTCGGAATTGACTTGATGGCACCTAACAATAACAACAAATATTTGCCAGAGCAAAGTATGTTGTTGTTGGTGTTGCAAACTGTTGTTGAGTCAGTTCCAACCCAGAGCAACCTTGTATAGTGTTTCCAAGGAGCAACTGGTGAGTTTTTACCACCAACCTTGCAGTTCAAACCGACTTTGCAGTTTAGGGCATTCGCCCACAGCATCACACCAGGACTTCAAATAAATATGAAAGGTTGTGTTTGCAGAGTCTTTGTCAGTCATATACTATTCCTTATGTCCTATTTTATCACAGGACAGTACTAGAATTTGGGCTTTTATGTTTTCAGTTTGAACTCAATGTTGCTTATACATCACAAGTCTTGGGCCTTTAGTCTTATGTAAACTGGGTACTCAGATCTGATTTGACCAGATAGGTATCCCTCAGATAATAGAGAATTATGTACCTTCTACACTTCTTTGTTTACACTGGTAAGTACCCTCCTGGTGTCTTTGATTGACCTGTGAACACTATCCTGTAGAGAGACTTGTTTATAGTATAAGATACACTAATAGCATTTGACTCTCCAACTCATGCCCACCTATATTTAATTTATAAATATGACTGAATAATAGATACTTTTCAAAAGGACCCACTTTTGCTTAAATCTGTTTAGTCTATGTATTACCATTCATTCAAGATTGTATTTCATTAATTTGAACAACTAATGAACTAACAAATCAATAGTCATTAATTATTCTGCTGACTGTGCAAATTGTCTAGCAGGATTTTATCTTTAGAATAAATAAATGTTCAGGATTGTTATGCCTGAATGTGTTTAGTTTATTATAAGGTAATGGCAAAGTGAAGTCCTGGTATGACACTATAAGATAAGCACGGGACCACATGGTTGATTTGAAATGCCAGACTAGCTGTTGAAATTCACCAACTGCTCCTTGAAAATCCTTTACAGGGTCACTAAGTCAGAAATTACTGCACAGCACTTAGCAACAACACCATCAATGGCAAAGAACACAAGTAAGACAATAAGACAATCATTTATCACTGGAATCTGAGAATTAACAATTATGTTAGTTTAAATGTTAAGAGTCTAAATCTTTAGACTTCAGGATTTTACCTTTACAATGGTCTCATGGAGAAAATGACACTCCTCAATTCAGAGGAGGTTCCCTGTAGGTAAGGTCCAAGGTAAGTTGTACTGAGCAATGTGTCAACAGGCTTCTCAATCATCAAACAGAGAATCAGACCTCTTGTGTCTATTTTCTTCTCAAAAACTGAGTAGAAATCCTATCCATGGGTTTTTATAACCTGTGTGCTGTAATGTTCAAATATAATTGAAATGTTTAGATGCCTGCTAAAGCATTGTTGCATGGCATATTTATGTTTTCTTAATTTCTGTCATTTTTATTGCCAATTAGGGAATTGTTTTGCAGAATATTTATATTCTTGTTTACTACATGTTTCAAGGACAAGTTAATTAATTAAAAATTATGCAAACTGTTTTAGTGACATATTTATGCTTTGTTCATTTATAGAGATTTGATTAATGTTACATGTCATTATCACAGAGTGCAAGTGCATTGATCAAATCCATAAATTTATTTACAAGATACTTCACATACTTCTAGTCCCTATTTTCAAGTTAGAACAACTTTCTAACTACTTATAGTTACTGGTTAGAGATCATTATAGTAGTATATACATAAACTTCTATAATGTTTGCCAACCAATATATGTGTGCATATATACATATTATATGTCTGTATGTTGGTTGTTGTTGTTAAGTGCTGTCAAGTTGGTTCCGACCCATAGTGACCCTGTGTTGGGTTTCTGAGGAACAGCTGATGAGTTTGAACTGCTGACCTTACAGTTTAGTTTAAGCCGATTTGCAGTTCAGCGCAATAACTCACCACACTAAGCAACACAACCATGACTTGCTCTCACTCTCTCTAGAGAGAGATGTATGTGTGTGTACATATAATTTAATGCATTAACACACAATGCAACACCAGGACTCCATATATAATATATATTATATATAAAACTGCTGACTGTGGCTTGTAGGTCACTATAGATAGCTCCACACCAAGAATATGTGTGTGTGTGTGTGTGTGTGTATGTATACACATGTGTGTGTGTGTATAAGTATATGTGTGTATGTATATATGTGTGTGTGTGTGTGTGTGCATGTGTGTGTATATATATATTAAGCGCCCTTGAGTCAATCTGACTCATAGCCAACCTGTATAGCATTTCTGAGGACCAGTTGGTGGGTTTGAATAGCTGATCTTGTTCAAACCAAACTGGCAGTTGAGTCCTTATATTACAGCATCACTCCAGGACTCCATATACATATAAGGAGTCCTGGTGTGGCACTTTACAATAAGCACTGGCTATTAACCAAAA
>NW_006408581.1:5035964-5036960 GCF_000296735.1 Chrysochloris asiatica | reverse complement strand
CCACAGAGATAGGAATATTTTAAAGGTTTGAAGGCTTATAGCTTGTGGAGTTTGGAGCTGAAGTAAAAAATCATGTACTTTTGAATCTGCTGGGCTGGGCTCGGAGGCCTGAGCCCACATCCTGGGCAAGACCAGGTGGCAATACAAAAAAGGGGCCGCAGAGACACCACGGAAAAATGCCTTGGGAACCTTGGGATAAAGGTGCACAATAGACTTTCTCAGTTTTGCATTGTTCTGATTTTATTTTTTTCTTTGGTATTGGGTAATTGGTGTGTTCACTGTTTGCCCACCTCCGTTCTGGTGAATAGAGGTAGAGCACCAGCCAAGTGGCCACTCCCCACCCTCACCCTGGTGGTATCTTCTGCCAGGAATCCGCACAGACATTCAGCCCAAGCTGACGCTCTGATCTGTCCCCCTTTTGGTCTGTTTTTTATCATGGGTAGGAGAGGAATTCTGGTGTGGTGCTGTGGATTAATGCCCCAGACTGCAGAGCCTTTTGAACTACAAGGTCGGTGGTTCAAGCTTACCAGCTGCTCCTCGGAAACCCTATACAGGGTTGCTATGGGTCAGAATTGACTCGATGGCATTTAACAACAACAAGGTGAGGAGGGCAGAAGTGACTGAAAGCGAGTTTAAAGGGAAAATCTCTCGGACAGCTTTGAAGCCAGGAACTTAGGACATTAAAGACATACTTATATTAAGCTACAGATTTTTTTCCCCATTTTTTCTTCCCTCCCTCCTCTCCCTTTTCTGTGATTAGAGACTGCTGTATTCAGTCTTGTTGTTGTTGATGCTGCATGATTTTTCTGTTTTTTTTTCCTCTTTCTCTCATTTTTCTTTTGTTCTTGTTTTTTATTTTGTTTTTTACCCGACTGGTGTTGTTTGGCTGTTACGTAGCCTCCCTTTTGCTTTTGGAGGACTCTGTGTCTCCCTATATTACACGAGAAGAATCAGCAACTGCTGCCAAATAGCCAAGCTGCAATCACACTTTATAAA
>NW_006408581.1:5034500-5035864 GCF_000296735.1 Chrysochloris asiatica | reverse complement strand
TTTTCTAGTTCACTCTGTGTAAATTTAGGTTGGTCATGCTTTCCTAAAAATGTATTTATGTCTTCTAAGTTTTCTTATTTGTTGGAGTACAACTCCTCATAGTATTCTGTTAATATCCTTTTTATTTATTTTGGTTCCTTTGTGACATTACCCATGTGGTTTATAATGTGTGTTATTTGTATCTTCTCCCTCTTTTCTTTTGTTAGGTTTGCCAATGGTTTGTCATTTTTATTAATCCTTTGAAAGAACCAGCTTCTTGTCCCATTTATTCTTTCTCTAGTTTATCTGTTTTCCATCTCGTTTTTTCTGCTCTAATCTTTACTATTTATTTTCTTCTGGTGACTAAAACTCACTTTGTTGGTCTGTTTCTAATTGTTGGGGATTTTGATTCTTTTTTCTTTTTGCATGTGTGCATTTATTGCACTAAATTGGCCTTTCAGCACTGCTTTTACCGTGTTCCAAAGATTTTGGTATGCTGTGCTTTCGTTCTCATTTGCTTCTAGGAATTTTATGAGTTCACATTTTATTTTTTCTACTACCCAGTCTTTTAAACAGAGTATTATTCAGTTTCCATATATTCAACTTTATTTCCTTGGTCTTCCTCTTATTGATTTCTAGTTTTGTTTTGTTTTTATCATTGTGTTCTGTGAAGTTGCTTTATAGTATTTTGAAGTTTGTAAATTTATGGAGGGTTGTTTTGTGACCTATCACGTGGTCAATTCTGGAGAATGTTCCATGTGCACTGGAAAAGAATGTGTATTGTACTGTTGTTGGGATGAATGTTCTGTACACATCTTTAAGGTCAAGTTGATTGATTGTGCTGTTTAGTTCCTCTGTATCTTTGTAGAGTTTCTTACTTTTTGTTCTATCCTTTTTCGAAAGTGGAATATTAAAATCTCCTACTATTACTGTAGATTTGTCTATTTCTTTCTTCAATTCTAGTAGGGTTTACTTTATGTATCTTGAGGGTCTTTCACTGGCAGAGTAGATATGTATCACAATTATGTCATCTTATTTAATTGACCTTTTAATCATGAGATAGTGTCCTTCTTTATCTCTTATGCTAGTATTTCTCTTACAATTTATTTTATCAGAGATTACTTTGACATTCCTGCTCTTTTTTTATTGCAATTACCTTTGTATATATATATATTTTTTTCAACCTTTAACTTTTATTCTGTTGTTGTTTTGTGTGTAAGGTGTGACTCTTGCAGGCAGCATATTGAAAAATCTTGTTTTCTTATCCATTCTGCTACTCTCTGTCTCTTCACTGATTCATTTTTTCCATTGACATTCAATGTAATTATCAATAAATATGCCTTAATTTGCTGTCATTATGGTAGGTTTTTGTGGTGCTGCTCGTT
>NW_006408581.1:5032559-5034400 GCF_000296735.1 Chrysochloris asiatica | reverse complement strand
AAGTGACTTATTCATAGGTATTAAAAAGACTTGTAAAAAATATTATAATAGAATAAAAATCATCATGACATAAAAGTGACTTACTAATATGTTTTCTAAGAACATTGTAGAATCAGATGTGACTTGAGAACAAACAAAATAACATAACATTCCATCTGCAAGTCTTAGAAAAATGAAATATCCTATATACCAGCATTGATCGTTGTACCCCTAATTTTTTTTTTAAAGTGCCAGATTCACAAATATCCCTAATCACCCACTAACTAATGCCTGCACAGAATAATATGTATGTTTACATCCTGATTTTTAGCACCCCCCCCCCCCCCCCCAGGTCTTAGTTATCTGGTATTGCTATTACAGAAATATATCACAAGTATTTTAACAATTTTAACTTTAACAATCAAATTTATTTTTTCACAGCATAGACTTCAAAAGACTGAATTCAGGGCACAGGCTGTATGGGTAAACCTTGCTTCCTTTCAACATCTTTGGACTTGTTGCTCCATAGATGTCTCCCCTAGGACTTTGAGGTTCGTGGTGCAGATCTAAAGGAACTGTTCCACTCTTGACTCTTCTTTCTTTGTAGTAGTGAGTTCCCCTAACTCTCTAATTGCTTCTCTCTCACTTTTAGTTGTTTTTTGTTTTTGTTTTTGTTTTTATTTTTATCTCTTATAGATAATACATGAGAGTTTAGTAAGGGTGTGACTTGAGTAAGTATGGGGTTAATAAGGGTGTGACTTGAGTCACTCCCTTTTTGCATAATACTACTCAGTTGTTTGGTGGAAGATACAAAGACTAGAAGAGCAATATTAAGTAGTTCTCTGTAGTGTACAGACCATTCTTCCTTCCATACTGAAACTTCACAATTTTGAATCTTACCTAACTGCTAATTCTAATCCACCCATAATCTGAATGACACATTCATTCCTCTGTCTCTAATCTGCCTCTTGTAAGCATTCTGATTGTTATTTTCTCAGTCAGTGGAAAGCTATCACCTTTTAAGTGTTCCTCATTCTATTTATTTGTTTTCTTCTATTCTTATTCAGCTTAAATCTACTGCTTTAAATATTCTCTTAAATTGTGCTTTAGGTGAACATTTACAGAGAACATTAGTTTCTAACTCAATAGTTTGTACAGAAAATATTCCATGATACTGGTTATTTTACTCACAATGTGACAAGTCCCACCTTGGGCTTTTTATTGTTTTTGTCAAGACTTTCTATTCCATTTCTATATTCTCATTTTTGTTATTGGGCAAATATTATTTTGATCACATATAACCGTTTTAAGGAACATGTTCCTCTCAGATGTTATAGTTTATTTTATGGGCTTATATAATATTTGTTCAAAATTTGATTTCTGGAAATGACTTCATTTCACATTTGAATGGGTGTCTTAGGCATTTCATTGAGTCAGACCAGTAAGCCTGTTTTTTTGTTTTGTTTTGTTTTGTTTTTTTTTTTAATTAGGTTTCTGAAAAATAAATCTTTTGGTTAGTAATGTCTGAAGTCTTAAACATTTTTGAGCAGTCATCAAAGACACAGCTATTGGCCTTTTACTGTCAGGAACAAAGGAAAGTTAAGAAAACTAAAAACTAAACGTAGCAATTAGTGAAAATGAGCCACTTAAATCACAGGCTACATGACCATGAGACAAGAAAAATTCGATGATGCCAAATTACCATTGCCAACTGCTTATACTGTCATCACAACAGAGGGTCCCAGACAGAGTAGGAAAAAAAAAGTATAGAAAATATACTTTTGGTATATCACACCATACACAAAAAATGAACTCAGCATGGATTAAAGACTAAATGCAAAAACCTAGAACTATAAATATTG
>NW_006408581.1:5030492-5032084 GCF_000296735.1 Chrysochloris asiatica | reverse complement strand
CCCCTAAAGAAACGGATTGACAGCCTGAAAGCTGCAATGGTTATAAACATAACAATTATGAGGATGGCACAGGCCAGGGAAGAGTTTTGTTCTGTTCTTCATAGAGTCAGTATGAATCAGAACAGACTCTATACACTTAATATCAACAATATCTATCTATCTACCTGTACAGGGTCACTATGGGTTGGAATTGACTCAATGGCACTTAACAATAACAACAACAGTGGTGCTCCATATATGTACAGTGACACTTTATTTTATGTACAATTTACTACTATCATTGATAATCAAAAGTAACATACCAAGACCTGTCTTGAAGTACAATGCTGTCTATGATAGATAATATCTATATGCCTACAAGGAAGACCAGTTAATACCATGCTTATTCAAATTTACACACCAACCACTAAAACTTGTGTTGAAGAAATTGAAGAAACCTACCAGTGTTTCAGCCTGAAATTGATCAAACATGCAATCAAGATGTATTGATAATTACTGGTAATTGGAATGATAATGTTGGAAACAAAGAGAAAGAATTTGTAGTTAGAAAATATGGTCTTAGTAATAGAAATGATGTTGGAGACTGCATGATAGATTTTTGCAAGACCAATGACTTCTTCATTGCAAATTCTTTTCTTAAACAACATAAAAGAGGACTATACAAATGGATCTCACAAGATAGAATATACAGAATCAAATTGACTACATATGTGGGAAGAGATGGTGGAAAAGCTCAATATCACTAGTGAAAACAAGGCCAGCACACTATCAATTACTCTGATGCAAGTTCACACTTAAGAGGAAGAAACCTAAAACAAATCCACTAGAGCCATATTATGACTTTAAACATATACCACCTGTATTTATAGACTATTTTAAGAAAAGATGTGATGCATTAGGCACTAATTACTGAAGATCATAAGAACTGTGATATGACATAAAGAAGATTATACATGAAGAAAGAGGAAAAGTCATTAAAAAAGACAGGAAAGAAAGAAAAGATTAAAATGTATGTCAGAAGAGACTGTAAAACCTGTTCTTGGGTGTCAAGATGCTAAAAGGGAAGAACACTGGCATTTCTCAGGCTGAAAGGACTACAGAGAAAAATCAAGACTCAGGTTGCAATACTGAAGGAATCTATGGAGCTCTGGTAGGAGTTCTGGTATGGCGCTGTGGGTTAATGTGCCAAACGGCTTTGCCATTTGAACTGCAAGGTCCTCGGTTCAAACTTACTAGCTGCTCCTTGGAAACCCTACACAGGGTCACTATGGGTCAGAATTGACTCTACGGCACTCAACAACAACAATGGAGCTCTGGTAGCATAGTGGCTATGAATCAGGCTGCTAGTCTTAAGGTCAGCAGTTCGAAACTACCAGCAGTTCCATGGGAGAAAGATGAGGCTTTCTGCTCCTGTAAAGATTTACAGCCTTAGAAACCCTATGCAGGGTGGTCAAAATATTGAAAGATACATAAAGCATCAAAAGAATATGGAAGGAAAACACAGATTCACTGTACCAAAAATAAACAGTCAATGTTAAACAGTTACAATTGCATACAATCAAGAATCAAAGGTATTGAAGGAAGTTTAAGAT
>NW_006408581.1:5028634-5029712 GCF_000296735.1 Chrysochloris asiatica | reverse complement strand
CATAGACCAAGAGTCCATTGTTTAAAAAGAACAGAGGGCAGTGAGTGATTTAAAATCAGGAAAGATGTTTATTAAATCTGTATACTGAGAAAATAATCCAAGCTGGATAATATGAAGAAGAATGTGGCCTCAGGATTGGAGGAAGACTCATTAACAACCCATGATGTACAGGTGATTCAACCTTGCTTGCTGAAAGCACAGAGGACTTAAAATACTTACTGATTAAGATAAAAAACTGCATCCTTAATGATGTCATTGACAATTTCAATCTTCTTTCCTTTCATCATAATATTATTTATTTGTCTAGTTGTAAGGGTTTTTGTTTACTTTACATTGAAGAGCTATCCATACTGAAGGCTTTGATTTTTGATAGTATGTTAAATTTTCTTTCAACAAGCAAGGTTGTGTCATATGCATAACACACGTTGTTAATGAGTCTTCCTCCAATACTGATGCCATGTTCCTCCTCATATAACCCAGTTTCTCAGAATATTTATTCAGCATAAGGTTTGAATAACTATGGTGAATGGATACAATCTTGTCATACACCTTTCTTGACATTAAACCATCAGTATCTCCTTGCTCCAGGAGCTCTGGTACCATAGTGTTTTTAATCAAGTTGCTGGTCTCATGGTCAGAAGTTCGAAACTACCAAGAGTTTTGTGGGAGAAAGATAAGGATTTCTGCTCCCTTTGATTTACAGACTCAGAAACCCTATGCAGAGTCACTATGAGTCAAAACAGACTCCATGGCACATAACCACCACCACCATCCCCTTGTTCTGTTCCAATAACTGCCTCTTGATCTTTTTACAGGTTTCTCATGAGCACAATTTCAGCCAAGATCCATCGGACATCTGCAATGATATCTCTCGTTCCACGGCCTCTTCTGAATCCAGCTTGAACCTCTGGAAGTTCTCGACAATGCATGATTGTAGCCATTTCTGTATTACCTTGAGCAAAACTTTACTTGCTTGAGATATCAAAGAGATTGTCCGATGATTTCCACATTCCGTTGGGTCACCCCTCTTTGGAAAGGGCACAAATATGGATCTCTTCCAATCAGTTGGCCAGATAGT
>NW_006408581.1:5014598-5027476 GCF_000296735.1 Chrysochloris asiatica | reverse complement strand
CCTCATATGGATGCGAAAGCTGGACAGTGAATAAGGAAGATCGCAGAAGAATTGATGCCTTTGAGTTGTGGTGTTGGAGGAGAATCCTGAAAGTCCCATGGACTGCCAAAATAACCAATAGATCTGTTTTGGAAGAAGTGCAACCAGAGTGCTCCTTGGAGGCCAAGATTGCTAGGCTTCGTCTTTCCTACTTTGGACACATTGTCCAGAGAGAACAGTCGCTGGAGAAGGATGTCATGCTGGGTAAGGTGGAGGGTCAGTGAAAAAGAGGAAGACCCCCAATGAGATGAATCAGCCAGGTGACATCATTGATGGTGTCAAGTGTGGCGGCGGTAGTGAGGTTGGCCCAGGATCCAACATTGTTTCATTCTGCTGTCCATGGGGTCGTTATGAGTCGGTTCTGACTCGATGGCACCTGACAACAACATGAGCACAATTAAGTACTTTGAAACACCCATTCTTCACAATATTATTAATAGTCTGTTATGGTCTACACTGTCCAATGCCTTGGTATAGTCAATAAAGCATGCATGAACATATTTCTGATATTCTTTGCTATTAGTCAAGATGCATTTTACATCATCAATGATATCCCGTGTTCCATTCCCTCTTCTGAATCTGGCTTGAATTTCTGGGAACTCCTGGCAACATACTACTTTTAAATTGCCTCCTGCAACATCAATCCTTTTAAATTGCCTCCTGCAAACTTTTACTTGCATGTGATATCATTTTTTTTTATTTTATTTTTTTTTGTACAGCGACTCTGTATTCCTTCCATGTTCTTTTTATGTTTTCTGCATCATTCAATATTCTGTTCTTAGACTTTCAATATTGAAAGTCGAGGCTTGGATTTTTTTCTTCAGTTTTCAGCTTGAAAAATGCTGAGCATGTTTCTCCTTTTTGTTTCTCTAACTTCAGCATAATACTTTATTTTTTCTTCTCTAATTGCCCTTTGAAGTTTTTTGTTCAGCTCTTTTACTTCCTCATTTACTTCATTCACTTTAGCTTTCTATGCTGAAGAGCAAGTTTCAGTCTCTTCTGACGTCCATTTTGTTCTCTTCTTTCTTTCCTGTCTTTTTCATTTCCTTTTGCTTTCTTCATGTATGATGTTCTTGATGTCACGTCTCAATTCTTTGGTTTTCAGTTATTATTATCTAATTCATTAAATCTGTTTTTGAAATTCAGGTTGGATCTATTCAAAGACACATATTTGCTCTTGTGGATTTCTTTTAATTGGCTAATCATATTGACCCCTGGCCTTGTTTATGCTAGTGTCTATGCTCACAGATGTAATAAATTTTATTTCTGTGTATTCCGTCGGGTGAGGTCACCATGTATAATTACCATTTATACTGTTTTAAAAAGGTATTTGCAGTGAAGAAGTCTTTGGTCTTATAAACTTCTATCTTATAATCTTCAGCATTGTTTCTATCACCAAGACAGTCTACAACTACTGACCCTTTTTTTCTAACTTTAGCATTCTAATCACTAGTAATTATCATTGGATCTTAATTTCATGTTTGATCAATTTCAGATTTAAGTTGCTAGAATTCTTCAGCTTTTTCATCACTGGCCTTAGTTGTTGGTGTGTAAATTTGAATAATATTTTGTATTAACTGATTTTCCTTGCAGATATTTAGATATCGTCCTATCACAGATATTGTTGTAGTTTAAGAAAGATCTTGAAATGCTCTTTTTAAAAATGAATGTGACATGATTTTGCTTTAATTTGTAATCCCGGCAAAGTAAATTTTTGAAATTGAAAATTAAACAATACCAGTCCATTTTTGCACACTAAATGCCTAGGATATGGATCTTTATGATTTCCATTTCATTTTGAAGCTTCCAATATTCCTAGATTCATACTTTGTACATCCGATGTTCACAGTATTAACTGATGTTTGTAGCTGTTACTTCTCAGTTTGAGTTTTGTTCCATCAGCAAATGAAAGTTCTGAAAGCTGTGCTCTATTCATGTCATTATGAACAACTCTACTTTGATGTTTCAGCTCTTCCCCAGTTGTATTTTGAGTAACTTCCAACCTGAGGGGATCATTTCCTGGCACTATGTCTGACACTGTTTTACTGCTATTCATAAGATTTTTTCTGAACCATTCCGATGTAATCTGCCTCTCATTCATCCTCATCTGTTTTAGACTGGATGTTCCATTGAATCCAGTCCAACATGGGCAACCCTGATGATATTTAAAATGCTGGTGGTATTCCTTGCAGCACTGTAACAATGCATTAAACACCTTAGTGCAATAAACTGACAAAGTGTTGTATAATTTATAGAGATTCCCTTTAGAAGTCTAAAGCAAGACAAAGACAAATCGTACAAAAGGAGATTAATCTGCATTTGTATACACATCCCAATCTGGATCCTTTAACTGCTTCTGTGTTGGAACTGATCTTTTTTCCAGTGTTTCTGGTTTTTGTTTTGTTTTGTTTTTGTATAGTTTTCTTTATTTTAAAAATATAAACTACTGGGGTTGGAAAAAAAAAAATCTATACTTTCAAAGATTGTTGTTGTTGTTAAGTGCCGTTGAGTCGGTTCCGACTCATAGCGATCCTCTAGAGAGTTTCCAAGGAATAACTGGTGAGCTTGAAAAGATAGGGCATGTACAAATGCTAATAAACAACTCAGTGATTTTTTTGTTGTTTTGTTTAGTTCCTTTCTGATTTTTTTAAATCAATTATTCTTTTACAAAAAGAAATAAAGAACAGCTAAGGTTTATAGGCAAAAAGGAAATGTTATGGCAGTTTACTGTGCCATAGTCAAATAGCTTGGGAATTTGTGAACCACTTATTTAAAACATAAATTTTAGAGCCACTCTGTTTCTTAGGATTAGGTTTAGTTGCATAGAGAAACCCCTTAAAATATTCATGATTAAATTTTTCTTTCATGTAAAAGACCTGAAATAAGGAGGTTAAACATATCGCAGTACTTGGAAACAACAGATACAATTTCTATCTTTTTTATTCTGCCACTGATAGATTATTTGTCCAAGTTCCTGGAGAAACAATACAGCCACACAATACTATCCACAGTCCAATCAACAAGAAAAAGTAGAGACGAGGATAAGGGCACTTCCCAGAATTTAATCCTGCACACACTTTCTCTTACAATTTATTTGCCTGTACGTATCTCATGGAAAAAAAAACAAACAAACAAACCTGTCAGATCCAATCAATCTTATTTTTCTGACCTATGTGAACTTCATTTCATGATCAAAGATGACTGTAAGTACAGATCCAAAATACTCAAATTCCAGTCAATGGGAAAAGAGCCAGACCCAGGTTCAAACATTCCCTTTGGGTCAATTTCAAAAAACTGTTCATACTACATTCTATTACATCTTATTTCCCAGAATTTAATATCATCATTGTATATAATTAACAGGGATGCAAGGACATGTGAACTTTTGCCAGGCATCATGTACTCAATTATAGTTCATTGGTTCTATTAGTACAGAAGACTGGAGAATTCATCTTAATTCTAAGTAGCACTCTCTGCCACAGCCCCATTTACAGTGAGCAGTTTTTCCATGCACGCATCTCTCTGAGGCGTTCTACCTAAAGTTTCAAGTAGTTATAACTAGATTTTCATGTTAAAATTCTAGATTTCTTGGTAGTGATCATACCTCTCTCTTCTTAACCCTGAAATGGTATCTTGTTACCTAATAAACTACATAAATAAAGACTTGCTTTCTGTTGTCACTTAAAGTTCAGAGTTTGAATAGAAACCAGGTAACTACAATAAAAACTTTTATTCAAAAATTGAAAAGCAGACAAATTAAACCAACTGTGTGTCTAAGTAATTATCAAATGCAGCTAGATAGAAATACTGAAGGCAGTGTTCTTTATTGGTAGAGTTTCTTGGTATTTACCCTGTCCCAAAATACAGGCATTGTTGATATTTTCATTCAACATTGTAGCTATAGAAACCAAAGTAGAAATAACTTTGCTTTAACTAAGTAATATTTCATTTTTATTATACTCTTTACCACCTTGCTAAAGTTAAGGAGCCTAATGGAACCAAATTTAACATATAAAAAGGCAATAACATGGTGGGTTAGGCATAAGACTGCTAACTGTAAGGTCTGTGATTCAAATACACCAGTGTCTCTAAGGTGAAAAGGAAAAGATTCACAGTTCCGATAGCAATATAAAGAGTCATTATGAGTCAGAAGCTACTTGATGGCATGGATTTGGTTTTATTTGGTTTTATTAAGATAATCAGATTTGGAATTGCATATTTTCTTTTTCTTTTTAGTAACATCCAAGGTAACAGTGATACTAAATATTGACATTATTGATCTAGTATTTATGTTCAGCTTCACAATGTATATGCAATATTCCAAATTTTAAGATAAAACAAAGACAGTTTGTATTTTCATATACTTAATTACTGTTGGCAGAAATTTGATTGCCCTATTATTTTGATTGCATAGAATAAGTGAAAGGGAAATATATGTCTATGTTTCTATTCAAGGTGAAGGAGAGAAATCATTATTTTTATTAAGGAATTTATCCATTTTTGATTCTTATACTTTTGTAAAATATCTGTTGAAATTCAAGAACAGCTTTGTTGACAATGAGCAGATTCTTATATGACAAGTTTGCAACTTGTAGTATCTGAAAATAAATATATCACTTTAGTGTGGGCATCATGAGTAATGAATAAGCCTATTTTTTCTCTTATAATGAAAATAATGAATTACAGTAAAAGAGTGAACCTTGGTTCCTGAGAGCTCAACGATGCCATTCGGTCTCATCTTTTACTATTTAAAAGGATTTAATAGAAACTAGAACCTAGCATGGCATATTATGTTGTTGTTGTTAAGTGCCATCCAGTCAGTTCCAATTTATAGCTACCCTGCATAGGATTTCCAAGGAACAGCTGGTGGGTTTGAACTGCCGACTTTGCAGTTGAAACTGACCTTTTGATCCAGTGTATTATCCTTCAGAGCTACACCAGAACTCCACTGCATATTATAGCTCCTTGTTTTTAATAAATACAAAATTACCCCAAAATGCTATTGTTCGGTGTCACTGAATTGGGTCTGACTCATAGGACCCTAAGAACAACTAACTGCCTGGTCATGTGCCACTCTAATATTTTATCTTTATTTTTGAGCCCATTGCTGCTTCCACTGTATCATTCCATCGCATTGAGTGTCTTCCTCTTTTTGGCTGAATTTCTACTTTATCAAGCGTGATATCTTTTTTCAGGGAATGGTGTCTCCTGATAACATGTCCAAAATATGAAAGACAAATTTTCACCATTCTAGCTTCAAAGGGACATTCTGGCTGTACTTCTTATAAGATAGATTTTATTGTTTTTCCACTATTCCATGATAGTTTTAATATACTTCTGCAACACCGTAATTTAAATTCATAGACTCTATAATGGCCTTGCTTATTTACTGTCCAACTTTCACATGCATATGAGTTGATTGAAAATACCAATTCTTGGGTCAGGCACATCTTAATCCTCAAACTGATATCTTTGCTCTTGAACTCTTTAAAGAGGTCTGCTATAACAGATTTGCATAGTACAATGTATTGGTTGGTTGTGTTGATTGTGGACCCAAGGATAATGAAGTCTTTAACAACTTCAATCTTTTATAATCATATTATTAAGTGCTGCGT
Source organism: Chrysochloris asiatica (assembly GCF_000296735.1). Lineage (NCBI taxonomy): Eukaryota > Metazoa > Chordata > Mammalia > Afrosoricida > Chrysochloridae > Chrysochloris > Chrysochloris asiatica. The sequence continues at coordinate 5,021,822 of NW_006408581.1, read as the reverse complement.
TCTAACTCATAGCAACCTTGTATAGAGTTTTCAAGAACAATTGGTGAGTTTGAACTGCCAGATTTTTAGTTCAAATCGACCTTGTGGTCAAGTACTTATCCTACAGCACCATACCAGGACTTCATCATCATTTATCACGATGTCATTTACTGATACAATTGTGAGGATTTATTATTATTATTATTATTATTATTTAAACGGAGGTACAAACCATAATAAAGGCTATAGTCTTTGATCCTCATTAGTAAGTATTTTGAGTCTTCTGCACTTCCAGGAAGCAAGGTTGTTTCATCTGCATATTGTAGTTAAGTGCCATTTAGTCAGTTCTAACTCATAGCGCTCCTATACAGGGTTAGGTGGTTAATGACTCTTCTACCAATCCTGATGCCACATTCTTTTTCAGATAATCCAACTTCTCATATTATTTACTCTGCACACAGGGTGAATAAGTATGGTGAAAAAATACTATCCTGGCCCACACCGTTCTTGAGTTTAAACAATTCAGTATGCCCTTGTTTTGTTAAAATGACTGCCTATTGGTCTATGTACCAGTCCCTCATGAGTACAATTAAGTATTCCACAATACCCAGTCTTCAAAATATTATCCATACTTTTTCATGATCCACAGAGCCAAAACTCTTTGCTGAGTCAATAAAACACAGGTTACCATCTTTCTGGTATTCTCACTACTCTCTAGTATTCTAGAGTACAGTTACTCTGTGTTTCTCTTTCATCTTCTTTTGGTGTTTCTATATCATTCAATATTTTGCCCAACATATTGTTGTTAGCTGCTGTCCAGTCAATCCTCTATAGGGTTTTTGATGAATGACTGGTGGGTTTAAAAAGCTGACACTGAGGTTGGTAGTTTAGTGCATTTCCTACAATGCCACACCTGGACTCGTTTTATGACCATTGAGTCTTTCATTATTTTAAGTTGAGGCTTGGATTTTTTTTCTTCAGTTCTTTCATCATGAGAAATGCTGAGAACTTTTTTCTTTTGGGCTTTCTAACTCCAGGTCTTTTCAAATTCCATTATAATACTTTACTTTGTTTTGTCTTATTGTCATTTGATGTTTTCTGTTCAGCTCTTTTTATTGACACAGTGTGGTGTCATGATATGTCATGGTATGTACTTTGACACCAAATTTCCCAAGGGAAATTAATGAGAATGCTAGACTCTCTGAACAGAAATTGTGGTGTAGTTGGCAAGACAATAAGTGTATAGTGTCAAGTCCTGAATTTAATCCAATCTGTCCCTGAACAGCACAACATTTAGTTTTCAGGGTTGCAACATTTATCAAATAACATGTATGGAAAAAAGATATGCAAACTAAATCTTTACACAAATGAAAGGTGTAAGAGCTCATATATATCCTTCTAATTTAAATAGTCTTGGTGTTCCTGGGTAGCATAAATGGTTACACTCTTGACTGCTGTTCAAAAATTTGAAGGTTTGAGGACATTCAGAGGTGAGAAAGGCTTGGCAATCTACTTCTAAAAGCAAAGCTAGGCTGTGCTGATGGTGCAGAAAAGTGAACAGTGGACTGCTGAGAGGGGCACAGATTGGTCACTACAGCCTGGCTCTCCATAGATCACAAAGCTGGATGAGTGAGATGGTCCTCTTTTGAGCAATACACACCTCACTTTCATATTGGGTGCCTGATGACTATGAGGGTTGGTCACAGGTGGCATTGTTTCACTCATTTTGAAACATTATTAGAAGGGACAAACATCTGGAGAAGGACCCCATGCTTGTTGAAGTAAAGGGCCAGCAAAAACAAAAGAAAAAAGGTACATGCTCAATAGGATAGACTATTTACTAGGAACATAAAAAAAAAAAAAAAAAAAGACGCCCCAAACCAAAAAAAAGAGGAGATTATGCAAGGGAATACACATCAGGAAGCAAGGTTCATTGGGGGAAAGATATTTTTAAATTTGCCTGCTACAGTCTACTTTCTGTTCTCCAATAATTCGGTATTGTAGTGGCTATGAATTGGGCTGTGAACCTCATGGTCAGCAGTTTGAAACTACCAGATGTTCCGTAGGAGAAATATGAGGCTTTCTGCTCCTGTAAAGATTTACAGCCTCAGAAAATCTGTGCAGGTTTGCTATTAGTTAGAACTGACTCCCCGGCACATAATCACTACCAACTACCACCACCTACTATGCAAAATTCTCTCCAAAGTTCCATAATAGTTTCATCCCACTATGTTGTAGTTGTTATTAGGTGCTATAGATTTGACTCATACTCAAATCATCTCATATACAATAGAATGAACCACTGCCCACGTATCAGTTTTCTTCACAATTGTTATGTTGGAGCCCGTTGTTGCTGCCACTGTGTCAATTCATCTAATTGGTGATCTACCTATATTTTGTTAAGCAAGATGTCCTTTTCCAGAGATTGGTTCCTCCTGGTAACATGTTCAAAATCCGTTAGATGAAGTATCACCATCTTAATTCTAAGAAGCATTCTGGGTTCAGATCTTCCAAGACAGATTATTTTGCTCTTCTGGCAGTCCATGGTACTTTCAACGTTTTTCTCCATCACCATAATTCAAATGCATCTGTTCTTCTCAAAGTTTTTTTTTCATTGACTAGTTTTCAAATACATATAAAGTAACCAAAAATTCCATGAGTTGGGTCAGCTGCAGCTTTTTCCTCACTTTACTCTTTAACAGCCTGAAGAGGTCTTTCACAGCAGATTTTCCCAATGTAATACATCGTTTTATTTCTTGACTGCTGGTTCCTTGGACACTGAGAGTGGATTGAAGTAGAATAGAATCCTTGACAACTTCAATCTTTTCTCAATTTATCATTATGTTGTTACTGATCCATTTTTTGAAGATTTTTGTTTTCTCTATCTTGAATTGTAATCCACACTGAAAGTTATGTGGATTTCATCAACAAATGCTTGCTCTTCCTCAGAAAATGCTTTAAGTCCTCTTCATTTCCACAAGCAAAATTTTATCATCTGCATGTAGCAGATTGTTAATGAGTCCAAAAAAATGAACCAACCATTCTTCTCAAGCACTCTCTACTCAGCTGAATTCAATAATTCATTTCAATGGCCACACAGAACTCAGACAACATACTCAGCAGATATGGGCCTTATTAGGGATATTAACAGATTACTATGTCTCTATGGCACGCAGCCCCCAGCCACCACCATTAAAGAAAACAAATGTTCAGGGCACAGTTCTTCCTATCAGGACAGCCGATATCTCCTCAATCATTCCCACAACCAGAGCTCTCTCTGATCCTGGTCCATTGGATGGGCCTCTGCCTTGCTCCAGCAGTGTTCAAAAGCTCTTTTAATGCTGCTGATAAATGCCAAAGCACATACCACTCCACCATAAATCTTATCCCAATGGCATTTGTCTATAGCTCTGTGGTTCAGCTACTCCTGGGAGATAGTATACGGAATCACTGTGAGTCAGAACTAATTCAATGGTACCAAACAACAGAAATTCTTCCATTATTGTGACAAGCGAATAGAAACCATTTTTATGCCTTGGATGGCCATTTGAAAACTTTTAAGATCCCAGGCACTACTTTTCAAACTAGGAGGAAGGCAGAAGCATTAAGATAATACTAGGCCAATTAACTGGATGTCCCATGAAACCATGGTCCTAAACCACAAAACCAAAGAACAAAATCTCATGAGGTATTTGATTGTTCATAAGTAACATCAGTAAGTATTCATTTTTGTCACTGTTGTAAATATATCTAAAACAAAACTTTTGCCAATTCAATTTTTATAGGTATTAAGTTATTGATAGCAATCACAGTAATGCAATCCTATCCTTCCATAAAGGAGCTCTGATAACATAGGCTTTATGAGTCAAGCTGCTAATCTCAAGGTCTGTGGTTTGAAACTACCAGTGGTTCTGTGGGATAAAGATGAGGTTTTCTGCTCCCATAAAGATTTACAGTCTCATAAACCCTATACACTGTCAATTTGTGTCGGAACTGACTCTACAACACATAACCAAGACAACCGCCATCCTTCCATAGAAGAATCCTAATTTAAAAACAAAACAAACAAACAAACAAAAACCCCAGACGTACATGTAGAACAGAATTTAAAATTCTCATGAAGTCTAGACTTTCTAGAGCCATGGCAAGTGGATAAACCCCTGACACCGTTGCGCTGAGATAATCTTTAAACCTTACATCTAAAATAGCCCCTGCATTCTTCATGAAATCAATCACAAGTTTAACTTAACTAGTAAAAAATAAGGGGGCATTAAGCTCTTTCAGGAACTATCTATATGAAATCAAATTGACAAAGCACCTTGAGCCATTAGATAGGAATTTAGAGGGCAATGAGTTTATGTAAATGAAGCAGGGACAATTCAGAAAAGAAGTATGAGAATGGTTGAAAAATTTAAGAATATAAACAAGGCCACATAAATTGCACAGGAAGAAACTCATTGGTGTATGTTATGCCATGTATAATCTCAAAAACAACAAAATAATAGAAATTGAAAAAAATGTGTGATGTCATAACAAATCAAATATAAATATATTTAAATATAAAACTGTGAAAGAAATAATTTTTGTTGTTTTGATACTTCTGGCAAGAGGGTGAACTAGGTCAACACTCTACACAGACTTTTTAAACAAACATATTATAAACCAAATGGAAACAATACAGATGATGATCCTAGAATCCTGACCTTCAGAGGAAAGGACAGACCATTGAATTCTTACTAGGATAGGAAACTGAAGGGAGGTAGTGAAAGAGGAGACAGATGGGTGAACTCTTGGCTGGCCAGACTTGATGTGGCCATCTTGAACTTTGGGGAGCAGAATTGGATCAAGACAGTAGTCTGATGGCACAGATGCGCACCTGCAACTAGTGATAAGAAAGATGCAATTCTATCTTGTTCTCCACACTCTCCTGGTGACTACAGGTCTTGTTAACATCATTCGTTAGACCACCTTTTCCCCCATTTAATATGTTTTGTCCCTTTGTCAAATATCAACTGACCATAGGTGGATGTATTTACGTCTAGGTTCTCAATTCTGTTGGATTGATCCATGTCTTTCACTGTACCACTACAGGACTGTTTTGATCATTGTGGCTGTGCAGAGGGTTATAAGATAGGGAAGTGAGAGGCCTCCTATTTTTCTCTTCTTTAGTAATACTTTGCTTATCCAGCATCACTTTCATTTTCATATAAATTAGTGACTAGTTTTTTCCTGCCTTTGAAGAAAGATGTTGGAATATGTATTGGGATGGCAATATATCTATAGATCACATTGTGCAGTTTTGATATTTCCACAATGATAAGTCTTCCATATATGAGGATGATATATACTTCCATTTTTGTAGATCTCTTTTGGTTTGTTGTAGTAGTGTTTTATAGTTTTCTTTGTGTAGGCCTTTTGTTTCCGTGGTTATATTTATTCCTAAGTATTTCATCTTTTATTCATAGCATAAGGTCTCTATGAGTTGGCACTGACTTGATGGCACCTAACAAGAACAACAAATTTCATCTTTTGGGTGACTATTGTAATTGACATTGTTTTCCTGATTTCCTTTTCAGAGCTCTCTTTATTAGTGTAGAGGAATTTGACTGATTTCTTTTTTTTATATTGATCTTATAGTCTGTAGCTTTGATGAATCTTTCAATGAGTTCCAATACATTTCTTGCTGAGTCTTTCAGATTTTTTTATATATAGGATCATATTTTCTGTAAACAGAGTGAGTTTAACTTCTTTGTCAATTTGGATGTCTTTAATTTCCCTTTATTGCTTTGTTACCCTGGCTAAGACTCATAGCACCAACATTGAATGAGAGAGGTAATAAAGGACATTCTTGCCTAATGCCCATTCATAATAGGAATACGTTCAGTTTCTCATTATTGACAGTAATGTTGGCCACAGGTTTTGAATATACACCCAAAATTATGATGAGGAATATCCCTTCTGTTACTCTTTTGTTGCGTGTTTTATCAGGAAATGGAATTCAATTTTGTCAAATGATTTTTCTACATCAATTGTTAATATCATGTAGTTCTTTTCCTTGGTTTATTCATTTGGTGGATTATGTTGATTATCTAATATTAAACAATCAGTCATTACATATCTGATATGAATTCCACTTGTTCATTATACATAATTATTATTATCATTTTATAGTTTGTTGGATTCTATTAAAAATATTTTGCTGATAATTTTTGTAACAACATGCATGAGACTTATTGGTCATAACTTACTTTTTTAGTGATGTCTTTGACTGGTTTGGGTATCATGGTTATGCTTGTTTTATAAAGTGAATTAGGGAGTTATGCATCATTTTCTGTGCTATGGAATAGTTTGAGTAGAATTGGTTTCAGCTCTTCTCTGAATGTTTGGTAGAATCATCAGTACAGCTGCCTAGGCCCAGATTTTGGTTGTTGTAGTTTGGATTTTTTTAAGACCCTGATCAATCTTTTATTTTCTTACATGTCTACTAAACTTTTCAACCTTAGTCTGTGTTAATTTTGTTGTTTTTTTTTAAGTTTTACTGTGAATTATGTGATAGTTTACATGGGAGAACATTAGATTTACATTCATCCTATCATATATCGTTTCTTTGCCATGGTTACAATCACCTCCATGCATCATCAATCAAGGGTATACCTTGCAAACCAGCCCCACTCCGACACAGTCATCAGCACACAACCCCTCTCCCTCTCTGGGTCTAAAGTCCCCAGCTGCTCTATCTCTCCATATCATCTTCTCTGCCTCCATCTCTGGTGTCACTGCTTCTCTGGGTAGGGTCTCGCTCTCCGCTCTTCTCCCTTGGTGGCCCTAGGGACCTCCGCTCCTAGATTCAAAGTTAATCACTCCCCTCCTTTTGCTACAAAACATCTACCTTTACATTTCCAACCCTCACAATCAGTCCTGATAACAATTATTCACTATTGTATCACAAGAGATCTATCCCCATCTCTTTTCATCAGCCCTGCCTGGACAGATTGGCTACTACTCAGTAGATATTCTACCTTTCTCCATGCCCTCTGGATCTAGGTTCCCTCTTGAAAGCTTGTAAGCCAGCACTTCTTGCTTTGTAGTCTTCCCTCCCCCGCTCCCCATTTTTGGTAGCCAATGTCCAAGTTGCCCATCTCTGTCTACTCTGTGTATGGAGGGGGTGGGAATGATCCTTGCTTTAAAGATTTGTTCCCTCTTTTGAGCTACTGCATCCATAGGTGTAGGTCAAGTTCATCAAAT
>NW_006408581.1:4998445-5012705 GCF_000296735.1 Chrysochloris asiatica | reverse complement strand
TGCTTTTCCTCTTCTGGGGAGCCTTTGTCTCGCTCCAGCACATTTTTCTCACTTACTTTTTTCTGTTTTGGACATGTTTTGAGATTGATTGTTGTCTTTGGGATATTTTGTTTGTCATTTCCAGTAGTTATGTGGTTTTTTTAGTGCATAAATGGATGTTTGTTGTTTGATTGTTAGTCTATTTTTGTTTTTGTGCATAAGGTGTGTCTCTTGAAGACAGCATGTTGATGAATGCTGTTTTATTATCCAGTCTGCTATTCTGTATCTCTTGACAGATGCATTTAATCCATTTACATTCCATGCATTTATTATATTCATGAATTGATTGCTGCCATTTTGCTGTGTTATTTTTATACTGCTGCTAGTCTCTTTGTTCCATATACTTTTGTGTGTGAAATTAATTTTGTTTGTGTAGTTTCTTGTCATTTTCTTCATTGCTGTTGTTTTAATATTCACTAAATCTTTATAGTTTTCCTCTTTTTAATTTTGATGAGGTTAACCTGAAATCTAGTAATTTCTTCAACAGTTTAATCTGTTTTAATAAAACAGTCTGTTTTATCTTGAAATCTACTTGACTTCCTTTCCACTTGAAAAATCTGTAACTATACTATTCCATCTTTTTGTTTTACAGTTTATTCCATTATACATTTATAGATCTGGTTATATATATTTAGTATTGTAGGATTGTTTAACTTTGAATATATTTTTCTGTTGATTGAGTTCTGGGTAGTTTTTTCATGTAAGTTAATCTTAGGTTGTTGGCTACTCTGTCTAAAGAACTCCCTTTAGCATCCCTCTGCCACCCCCAGTTTTATATATGTCAACACATTGCTTTCATGACTGCATGGTCTTGGCTAAGCAATCAAAGTTTGATCTTATTGATTCTCCTTTGTAGGTAACTTTTGCTCTTTCCTGAGCTGATCTCATGATTCTTTTTTTGTCTTTGGTTTTAGAATGTTTAATTATAATATGTCTTGATTATTTTCTTTAGATGTCTATCCTGTTTGGGTTTGTTCAGCTTCTTAAATGCTTATCTTCTCAATTTTCATGTTAGAGAATTTTCTTCAAATAACTTTGCACTAAATTTTTTCCCTCTTTTTTTCTTTTTCTTTTTCTGTGTTTTTCTTGCCACTTCCCATTCTGCTATTCTGATTGCCTTAAACTTTATTGATTACATGGGATCCTAAATAAATCTTTGTCTTTTGTCAGCTTTTTATCTTCTTTTTTCTGATTGTTCTTCTAGCCAACTAGTATTGAGACATTTATCTTCAAACTCACTAATTTAGCCTTCCATTGATTCAAATATACTCCTTTGTCCTTTCAATATAGTGTTCATTTCTGAAATATTAGTGTTAAACTTCTGGATTTTTATTTTTGGTTTGTTCATTGTTGCTAATTTCTCATCTATTTTGTGTGTTTATGGTGGGTTTGGCTGGTGCTGGATTCTGTCTATCACTAATCATGTCATGTAGGCATTGGTATTAGCTCTTGTCCAATGGGTTGTGCTGTAGTGGGTTTGACTGGGTTGTTGGGGGACAGTTTTTGTCTCCCATTGTGTAGGGCAAGAAGAGAAAATACACACAAGAAACAAAGCAAAACAAACAATCAAACATACATGATAGCAAAAAAAGAAAGAAAGAAAATAATAAAGGAGAAAAAAGAGAAAACAAAAATCAGTGATAAGAAAAACTAAAAAGAAAGAAAAGCCAATAAGTAAACTGGATGTAGGGAAGAAGAAAAAAGAAAAATAACAGATAATAATAAACAAAAATCAAGAGAGAAGAAATTAAAGAAAGGAAGGAAAAGTAGGGAAATCAGAAAAAGAAGACAAGAAAGAAATAAAAGTGGATATGTTGTTGTTGTTTTTAAGTACGGTCAAGTCAGTTCTGACTAATAGTGACCCTGCATATCATTTCTGAGGTTTACATCTTCCCTGGAACAGAAAGCTTCATCTTTCTGCCAGAGTGACTGATGGGCTTGAACTGTAGACCTTGTGGTTTACTTATCTTATAGAACCACTGGACTCCTGAGAGTGGCTATAGAAAGGATTATAAAAAAGGAAAACAAAGAGAAGAAAAAAGAACAAACAAAAACTATCAAAGGAGAAAACCAGTGCTGGAGTTGGAGACAAAAAAAAAAAAGTGAAATGGCTGTTATCAGCTAAGAAGCTCATGAGATAGGTGGAGGAGGGATGAGACTTTGAAATCTCTAAGCATGGATGAAGCTCCTATAGGCGTAGGTGTTTCTTATGGTCAGAGCACCCAATCTGGAAGGAGTTCATTCAGACTCTGAAGACAGCTGAGGTCAAGGTCTTTCAGGCCCAGAGCATACCTGTGGGCAGGGTATCTGGTTGTGAGAGTGCTTGCTAGTCTAGGGCTGGTCAGGTACTGCTCTGTGAGTTCTAAAAGTCTGCAAAAACAGATCTTAGCAACATCCAGATTCCAGAGAAGTGCAGCCAGCACCAGACTCACAATGGTGTGGGTCACAACAGTGTGGTTCTGACCTTCAGGAAAGTAGGCTTCTACGCTAGGATAGATGATGTTGGGGGCTGGCCACACCTCTAACCACCAGGGCAATGTGGGGAAGAAGAAAGAATTACACCTTTCTTATTGCCAATGACTGGTGTCCATCTGTGCCACCAGGATGCCATTTGCCTCCAAAGTCACTCACAAAAGTTCAAGATGACTCTGCCCCATCTGGCCAGCTGGCCATTCACCTGTCTATCTTCTTTTTCATTGACCATTTTCAGCTTCTTCTACAGTAAATATTCAATCCATTTCTCCATCCTTTCTTTTGACGCTCATGGTTCCTGGATAATTATCTCTGTCTCTATGGAGTCCTGGTGTGGCATTGTGGATTAAAGCACTGGACATAAAAAAAAAAAAAAAACAGAAAACAGTTTGAACCACAAGGTTAGAGGTTCAAGCTCACCAGCTGCTCTTTGTAAACCTTATACAGTTTCATTATGGTTCGGGACCAACTTGACAGAACTTAACAACCACAACATGGAGTCCTGGTGTAGCACTGTGGGATAAAGCATTGGAACAGAAGGTCAGTTTGAACCACAAAGTCAGGGGTTCAAACTCACTAGGTGTTCCTTGGAAACCTTATACCAGGTAGCTATGAGTCAGAGCCAACTCAACAGCAGTTTACAACAACAGCAATCTTTGTTATAGAGGGTCTGTGTAACATGTCTGCCATGTTGTCAAACGTCTCCAAAATCTTTTTTCCTTTCTTAATCTCACTTTAAAATGAAACCCCTTCTTTCTTCTATTCATAAAGGAAAAAAGGCAAAATAAAACAAGATGGCATTAGTGACTTCATGTTTAAAGGATAAATATTTATTATTTTAAATATGTATTGTTTGAAATTGTATTAGTCCCTGAAAACATCATTTATTTTTTTTAATATGTGATTATAAATTTGGAGATGGATGTAGATGAAATACAAATTGAGTGCCTGGAAAGATTGTTTTGTATATGCTCAGTCTTATTTGATAAAAGGATCTTAAACTTATGTCTCCTAACAGTTTTTGTAGACAGTCAGCATTTATACAAATAAGACTAAAGCATTTTTAAGAAGTATATACATTAAACTCAATATGACAATGCATCTACAGTCCCTGCATTCTTATTCAGAATTAAGGAGAAATATTCTTTGTATTTCATTTTCTTAACTCTTCCTTAAGCACATTTGTTAATATCAGAGATTTTTGGTTTGGTTCTTGCTGCTAAATGCATTGATTTCTATAAAACATACTTTAAATTCAAATGCATACTTTGAAATTATGGCAGTGAAGAAGAAATCTATGCTTCACAATCAATACATTATGGATATCAATCTTATAATTCTCTGATTCTCATTTACAGCTGCTACTGTAGTGTCTGTACCTGTAAGTTGCTAGCAGTAAGCTTGTATTACAGAGGGAAAGATTCCCAAGTTTAAAGTTAGCAGCTGAAGGTTTGCTCATGCTTTCCTTTTCCCCATTTCCCTCTTTTACCAAGCCATCTGTGTACTCTCATAATTAAACCACTAGTGATGACATACTTTAAAATTTGATTACTCATGCCTTGGAAATATGCTTAAAAGTGAAGAGTGCAATATGAAACTATATAACAGCAAAGATTAAAAGCAATTAATGGAATGATTAGGCAGGAGATAGCAACAACAACTAAAAGGAATTAGAAGGCTTCTGTTGGAAGCATTTAACACCCAATTTAGATTGTTGTTGTTGTTGTTGTTAAGTGCTGTGGAGCCAATTCTCACTCATAGAGAACCTATATAGGGTTTCTGAGGAGTGGCTGGTGAGTGTGAACCACAGACCTTACAGTTTAAACTGACCTTGGAGTCCACTGCTTATCCTGAAGTGCCACACCAGGACTTAAGCTTTTGTTGTTGTTATTAAGTGCTGTCAAGTTGGCTCTGATGGACAGAGACCATGTGTAGAGATTCTGAGACTGTAAATTTTGTGGGAGCAGTAAATCATTTATTTTCCTTGGAAGAGAGGCTGATAGGCTTGAACTGCTGACCTTGTGGTTCACAATCTAGCACATATCCTATGAAGCCACCATGCTCTCAATTTCATAAATGGTATTATACAAATAAGGGTCATTCTTGTTTTTAGGTTCTCTTTGTAATTCTTTAATAAGTCTGTGATATGTGCATAATAATAGTTTATGATTGCAGTGATAATTTGTGACAAAAAATGTGAGGAAATAATGCACATCCAATAAGTACCTGAGTGTCCTGGGTGGTGCAGATGTTAAAAACACTTGACTGCTAACTAAAAAGTTGGATATCTCAATTCACCCATGTTGTTGTTGTTAAGTGCCATTGAGTCGGTACAGGAGTAGAAAGCCTGATCTTTCTCCCGCGAAGCAGGTACAGGAGTAGAAAGCCTGATCTTTCTCCCGCGAAGCAGCTGGTAGTTTCGAACTGCTGACCTTAAGGTTTGCAGCCCGATTCATAACCACTACACTACCAGAGCTCATAAGCACCTTGAAAAAAAAAAAGGGGGGCTATAAATCGACTTCTAAAACATCAGCCATTGAAACCCCTTTAGAGCACAGTTCTACTCAGACACACATGGGATCAGAATGAGTTAGATTGTACTGATAACTTCTTTTTACTTTTCTTTTAAAATAAGCACTTACTGTGTTATTCCAACTCATAGCAGCCCTATACAAAACAAGTAGAATGGTTCTGAACCTGCAAATCTTTATATTCCACTTCTCTAAAGACTTGCAGATATAGAGCAGTTCTATAGATTTGACTCTGTTCTATAGATTTGCTATGAGTTGGAATTAACTCAAACGGCGGTGAGTTACCTCTGTTGTACCAGAATTTCTTCAGATCAGAATGATGCAGTATGTCACGAGTGTGCAGTATGATTAACTCAAAGAGTAAACAAAAGTTTGAAGTTGCTAGTAGATGAATTTAGTTGTTCTGTGTCTATATGTGTTTGATGATGCATTTCTTTGTTTTAGTATTAGGGTAATTTTGGCATCATAGTATGAGCAAGGGGGTCCTTCCTCTGTTTTCTGCCAGTGCTACTCTGGAAGTGGTGATTTTTATTCCTTAAGTAGAGTTTTCAAGTAAAACCATACGGGTCCCATATTTTCTTTTTCAGGCGGGCTTTTGTTTTGCTTTGTTTCCCTCTGTGACTTCTGTGATAATATAGAACAGATTACACTGTGAGATGCTTCACTGGCCTATTTTCCAATGACACTAGTAAAAACTATTAAAAGAAATAAGAAAAGCAACAACAAACATTTAAAGTTTCTGCAAGTGCTCCAAAGTACAGACAGCAAGTGAAGAAAAATCTATTCAAGGAAACCTGTGAAAATTTGTCAAGTAAGGCAAGAATCTGTGTTATTTCAATCAAAACAGCCTTGTTCATTCATCTCAGCAGCCAAGACACAGAGCTCACTCTATCACCATCTCACAACTGAAGGAGTATCTTCCCAGGAGAATTAGGAATCTCAGTGTTTCATCCTGTACCCAACTATCTTTCGCTAAATCTACATGCCGGGTGAACATGTTTGTTTGTGGTAGAAGAAAAGGATTTCTCATTTTGTTTAAACTCCACTCATTGACTTGAGGTTCTACATTGCGTGTCTCCCTCTGACAATACTAGGGACCCAGTAGTTCTGAGAATCTGTCCATGACACAGTGATTCTATGTCAGAACAGGCAAGCCAAGATTATTTCAGGCTAACCATAGAGTGACAATTTAATCCAACAATTCCACCCTTATATAAACTTCCAAGATAAATTAAAATATATTTTATATAGAAATGTATGCACACATGTTTTTAGTAGCATTTTTTCATAATAGTCAGAAGATAGAAATTCAAATCTCAAACAATGGAGAAATGGATAAATACAATGTATATATATATACAAAGGGATATTATTTAGCCTTTAAAAAGGATTAATACAAGTTTCAGAGTTTCCAGGGCAAGATGGCAGACACACTGAGAAACAAAGAAATGGGAGACTAAGTGAAACCGATATGAATGATGATCCTGCAACACTGAGCTTTAGAGGACTGGACGAGAGGTAAATTGAGTGCCAACTAGAAGAGGACGCTAAATAGGAGCAACAAGAGTGAAGAAAAATAGGTAGTCTGTCCGCTGACCTGGGCAAGCCTGGCTACCTTGAACTTTTGTGATCAACTCTTGCTGTCATGGTCTGAAAGCCTGGGGCATAGCTGGAAGTTGGCAGCAAGGGGTATGTATATCTCCCTTGCTCTGGGCATCTTCCTGGTAGCTGGGTGTATGGTCAATCTCTTTCCTCACCAGTCCAGTGACCAGTGGCACCCTTTCCTTCATAGCTTTGCTCTGTGTAGAGACTGGTGATAAGCATACCACCTTCACATCTGGAGGCATGTAAACTTACCCTAAACGACACCACAGAAACAATGAACAGAGAACTTTGTTCTTAATTCTTGTCTCTATCACATCCACCAAATGTGTGGTGAATGGCTGAGGATACACCAACATATGGTCATCAATTAAATATAAATACAACACAATGTCTCAGAGAAAACAGACAATTTCAGCTTATATGAAGAAACATGACAGACTGCCTTAAACAGGGGACCAAAATACAGTTTCAGAAAACGTAATACTAGAAGTGATATTGGAACCTAAGGAATTAAAGAGAATTATATTTGGATTCATTCAATGGATTGATACAATGATTGAGAAAACTGTAGACAATATCAAATGTAACAGCAAGTTAGGATATTTGCATCTAAAGAGAAATTAAAAGAATTTGTAAACCAGACCAATCTTACAAAAAAAATAAATAAATAAATACTTAAGGGAATTCTTTGGACAGAAAACCAAGAACAGCAGGAAACAATCCGAGATTAGCATACATGACTGTATCACCCAGAACTCAACCTAGACACTGAAGTATTCAAAGTAAAACAAACTTGTTAGGTGCCATTGATTCGGTTTACGATACAAAGTGGGTGAACCTATATAGGGTTCAAGCTATACTGGAGAAATCTGTATAGGGTTCAGTTCTTCTGTTGTTGTTGTTGTTGTTGTTAACTGCTGTTGAGTTGGTTCTGAACCACAGCTACCTTGTCTAGGGTTTCTGAGGTTGCAAATCTTTACCGAAGTGGAAAGCCTCATCTTTCTCCCATGGAAACACTGGTAGTTTCGAACTGCTGACCTTAAGATTAGCAGCCCGACTCATAACCACTATGCTACCAGAGCTCTTTATCCTCATCTTTCTTTCATGAAGTAGCTGGTAAATGTGAACTGCTGACATTGTGCTTAAGAGTCAAGTGCTTATCTGACAGTGCCACCAGTGCTCCTGAAAACAAACCCACAAGACTGAAAATATGGAAACAGATATACTGGTTTTCAACAAAATTAAAACAAAACAAAACAAAACATAATAGGATCATTAGATATGTCAGTTCCTTCATATTGTTAATAAAGTGATTGTCTTTGTTCTGTATGCCTACACAAGAACAAAGGGGTGTACTTCTGATATAAATTGCCTTCTGCTAATAACCCTCAAATTTTCTAACCTTGGATAAAATGCATTTTAAAGATGACAAAATTTACTATAGCATGTGGTTAAAGTGCCACTGTCCCCCTATGCTATTGTTGTTATTAAGTGTTGTCAAGTTTGGCTCTGCCTCATAGTTATCCTGTATAGGATTCCCAGTGACGACTGGTGGATTTGAGCAGACAATCTTGTGGTTTGCAGTCCAGTGCTTATCCTACAGGGCCATACCAGGACTCCCTGTGACTCTATAGGCCAGAGGTGGGAAACATCTCACCCATGGGCCATATAAGTTCCACAAAATCACTTAGTCTGGCCTTGCCAAGGCAACAGCAGTGCATCCATCACATTAAATGTTTCACCAAATATAGCAGGTAAATTAATTAATTAATCAATCAAATTTGACCAATTCTTTGGTTTTAATCCTGGTAAAATTATAGGTTACAATAATTCGATTTTCATCCCATCTTAAGTGTACAATTCAGTGATATTAACCATATTCACAATGTTGTGAAACCATCATCGCTATACATTTCAAAAAGACATTTTCATAACCTCAAACAGAAATCCAGTACCCTTAAAGCAATAAATTATGCCTTCTCCCTGCCTCTGATCTCCTAGTAACCTCTGATAAAATTTTGTCTTTTGTATTTCCAGTTCTAAATACTTCTAAATATGACTGGAATCATACAATGTTTATTCTTTTTTCTTTTGGGTTTATTATGCTGATTTTTATTGTCTAACCAAATTATCTATAGACTTTTCTTTCTTTCTTTCTTTCTTTCTTTCTTTCTTTCTTTCTTTCTTTCTTTCTTTCTTTCTTTCTTTCCTGTGAACTGAGTGATAGTTTACATGGGAGAACATCAGCTTTACACCATCATTCCATTGCAATTATTACAATCTCTGTGCATCATCATTCAAAAGTATTTGCTTCTATTCACTCTGTTTTTCTTTTCTTTTGTGTGTGTGTGTGGGGGGGGGATGGGGAGATGTACACAAAAACATTCAGGAATATATGATCATTTAAACAACCAAAGGGCACATTCTGCAATACTCGTCCTGGCCACCAGCTCTCAGTCCTTCTCTTTCCATGAGTCTAGAGTCCTCAGCTGCTGCTTCTCTCCAAGTCCTCATCTCTGCTTTCATCTCTGGTGTCGCTGCTTCTCTGCATAGGGTCCCGCATTCTCCTTGTGCTCTTCTCCCTCGATATGAAGACTCCTTCCCTCTCACTTGGTATTTTGAGCTACCACATCCGTAAGTATAGGTCAAGTTCATTAGCAGGTTAATTTTTAGGTTGATAATTTTGTATAGCCCACAACGATGTTATAAACATCAAATGGCCCTTGGCAGAAAAAAAGTTTCCTGCCCTTGTTATTGGCGTACTATGTTGCTGTCAAGTGCCGTCAAGTCAGCTTTGATTCACAGCGACCCTATATAGGGTTTCTGACAAACGGCTGGTGAGCTAAAACAGCCAACCTCCCCTTTCAAACCAATTTTTTATTCCAGTGCATCAGGTGACCAATAGGCAAAAGGAAGAGAAAAGAAAAAAAGTACCTGCTTTTCCCAACCATTTTTTAGTAAATACATGAAAATATCCTGTAATAAATTTTTCTTTTACTAAACTCATTGGCTGATAAATTACAGTGAAGGAAGTTCTGCTGTCTTGTGTAGGATCTGTTATTTTAGTTTTTGATATGCTCAGATAAGATTTTCCACAGCATTTTATTTTTACTCCACAATACTGTACATCAATGTCATGAATTTTTGTCCTTTGTCTAAATCCTTGACTACTTAAACTCCATGAGTCCTGTGTCTCTTTTTAACATCTGTCTGTTCATGTCCTTGTGGACATGCCCTTATTCAAACCTCTTCTTCTAAATTGCATGCTAATGTGAACCATATCAATCACCTTCTATTGTTCCCTTGGTGCCTCTGCTTACATTTTCAGGTCATACGTGTACGACAACCACATTTTAATTATCAATTTAGTTGCCACTGGCTTGTCTCAAAAGGCCTGTTTCTGCTTTGTTCAATGTAGGAATTGACTGACAGCAAGATCAATGGCAAACAGTAAATCAGCTTGGTTGTCTTTGTAAAATTTCTTTAGTTAGGATTAAGAGCACGATTTTTAGTGATTCCCCAAAACAGAAAGTCTTATTATTAGAAATAAACCACTGTGAGTTTTGGAGAGTAGGGGATTTGATTTTTGAAGCTTGAGAATAAAACTGCAATAAAGTAAAATCTCCAATGTTCTGTTTATCTCGTTCAGTATCACCTGTTATGTCCTCTGTTCCCTTCCTCTTACTGTTTTCTTGCTTTTCTGATTCCTTCTGTATTAATCAACAAAATGTGTTATGCATTCCTCAATTCAAATACAATAAAAAAATATTTGATAAATGGTATCAGCATAACTGGTTTCCTTTTAAGTTCAAATCAGTACTAGAAATTCTTTATGAAATTTGAAATAAAATACAGTTGTATTACCATTTGAAAATATAACCAATGATAAATATTTTACATATACACATTTTTAAAGTGATAATTTAGAATTATTTGACTAGTTAGCATTTATATTAAAATCTAATTTAGTAATTCACTAAAGATTTTAAATACTTACCAATAGTCTACCTTTAAAAAAACTTTTCTTTTTTTTTTTTTTGGCTATAATTTGGTTATATTTATATGGGTATATATTATGGTTATATTTTTAGTTACTCAGCTAACATGTTCAGTGCTTAGAGAGTTTTTTAAAAAAAAATCCTCATGGAGACATTACTATGCCATTTTTAAAAAAAAGATGCATGACTAATTTTTTTAATCTTACAAATATTAATAATAAAAACGTCGATGGACTCCAGCATGGCAACAGTAGTGAGGTTGGCCCAGGATTGGGCAATGTTTTGTTCTGCTGTGTATAAGGTCGCTATGAGTCGGTTCTAACTTGATTGCACCTAACAACAACAACAACATGGGCAAAATATTGAATGATGCAGAAAGCATTAAAAGGAGATGGAAGGAATATAGAGTCACTGTACCATCAATAAATGGTCAATGATCCACCTTTTCAAGAGGTAGCATATGATCAAGAACCAATGGTGCAGTGAGGCATTGGCAAACAGAAAAACTTTGGGAATTGATGGAATATTATTTGAAAACATTCAACAAACTGATGCAGCACTGGAGGTGCTCAACATCTATGCCAAGAAATTTGGGCAGGTATCTGGCCAACTAATTGAAAGAGATCCATACTTGTACATATTCCAAAGAGAGAGGACCCAAAGAAATATAGAAATCATGGAACAGTATCCTTAATATTACATGCAAGTACAATTTTGCTGATGATAATTTAAAAATGGCTGTAGCAATAGTATATCAACAAAGACCTGCCAGAGTTTTTAGCCAAATTTAGATAAGAATGTGTAACGACAGATATAATTTCTAATGTCAGATGGATCTTAGCTGAAAGCAGAGAATACCAGAAAGATGATTAACTGTGCTTTATTGACTATGCAAAGATTTTCAATTGTGTTCATCATGAAAAACTATGGATATATTTAGAAGAATGTGTATTCCAGCACTTAATTGTGCTTATGAGGAACTTGTACATAGATCACGTGGTAGTTGTTTGAAAAGAACAAAGGATCACTGAATGGTTTTAAAAAAGGAAAGATGTGCACCAGGGTAGTATTCATTCACCATATTTATTCAATCTGTATGCTGAGCAAATAATCAAAGAAGCTGGATCATCAGGATTGGAGGAAGACTCATTAACAATCTGAGATTTGCAGATGATACAACTTTGCTTGCTGAAGTAAAGAGGATTTAAAACACTTCTATATCACCTCACTTTTTGAATGATTTCCATTTTTATTTCATCTATTACTGGTGCCTTGTTTTTGTGAATTCCTTCAATGCACCTTGGACTTCTTCCTTCAGTATCATTGGTTCTTGATCACATGCTACCTCTTGAAATGGTTGAACATTAATCATTTTCTTTTGGTACAGTTACTCGAATTTCTTCCATCTTCTTTTGATGCTTTCTGAATCATTCAGTAATTTGCCCAGAGATCCTTCAATAATGAAATTCAAGGTTTGAATTTTTTCTTCAGATTCCCCAGCTTGAGAAATGCAGAGCATTTTCTTCCTTTTTGGTTTTCTGACTCCAGATCTTTGCATATTTTGTTGTAATATGTGGCTGTATCTTCTCAAGCTGAATTTTGAAATTTTCATTTCAGCTCTTGTACCTCCTCATTTCTTCCATTTGCTTTAGTTTCTCTATGCAGGAGAGCAAGTTTCAATGTCTCTTCTGACATCCATTTTGATCTTTTACTTCTTTTTGTCTTCTTAATTAATTTTTGCTTTCTTCCTGCATGATGTTCTTGATGTCATCCCACAACTCTTCTGGTCTTCGGTTTTCAGTGTTTAGTATATCAAAACTGTTCTTCCGATGATCTCTAAATTCAGGTGGTATGTATTCAGGATGTCTCTCATGGACTTGTTTTCATTTTCTTCAGCTTTAGTTTGAATTTGCATATGAGCAAGTGATGGTCTGTTCCACAGTCTACCTCTGGCCTTGTTTTAACTGATGATATGGAAGTTTTCCATAGTCTCTTTCTGTAGATGTAGTCAATTTGATTTCTCTGTATTCCATCTGGTGATAGCCATTTGTAAAGTCACTTTTCATTCTGTTTGTCCTATTGTGGTAGCTTGTGTGTTATTATGAATTTGGAACTATGCCACTGGTTTTGTAATTACCAGTAATGCTACCCACAGGGATCAGGTTACAGCTGAGCTTCCAAGCTAAGACAGACCAGGAAAAAGGAGAGAAGAACTACTTCTGAACATTTAGCAACTGAAAATGTATGAATAGCAATGAAACTGTGTCAGAATATTTAGACATCATAAAGAGTACCAGAATATTGTCACATATAGTGCCAGAAGTTGAGCCAGAAGTCACTTGAAATCTGACTGGGGAAGAGCTGCCTCCTCAAAGTAGAGGTGACCATGATGATGCCAATGGAGTAAAGCATTCAGAACCTTCAATTGCTGATGGGGCACAACTCAAAATGAAGACAAAGAATTGTAAACATCCATTAATAATCCAAACATCGAAGGTATAATGTATGAATGTAGAAAAACTGGAAATTGTCTAAAATGAAATGGAATGCATAAATATCTATAACCTAGTTATTACTAAACTGAAATTGACTGGTATTGGCCATTTTGAATCTGACAATCACATGATTTACTATACAAGGAATAATATATTGAATAGGGATGCTGTCACATTCAGCATCAAAAAAGAACATTTCAAGTTTTTACAAAGATGTTATCAAAAGCAGAGAAGGAAGCCCTGCCCCTCCCAAAGCTGAAGCCAAAGCAAAGTGTTGAAGGCCAAGAAGGCAGAGCTGAAATGTGTCCACAACCACAAAAAAAGAAAAGCCGCACATCACTCACCTTCAGGTGGCCCAAGACTCTGGAGGCAGCCCAAATATCCTTGGAAGAGTGCCCCTAGGGGAAACAACTTTGACCACCACACCCTCATCAAATTCCCTCTGACTACTGAGTCAGCCATGAAGGAGATTGAAGATAATAACACACTTGTGTTCATTGTAGATGTCAAGGCCCTCAAGCATCAGATCAAACAGACTGAACAAGCTCTATAACATTGGTGTAGCAAAGATGAACACCTTAATCAGGCTTGATGGAGAAAAGAAAGTGTATGTTTGACTGACTCCTGACTTTGACGCTTTGGTTGTTGCCAACAAATTGGGATCATTCCAGCTGGTAATTCTAAATATGAATTTTGTCAGTAAAAAATAAATAAAGGATTTCAAGATCTGTCTTGATGTACAATGCTGTCTGTGATAGTTTTCATATGCCTACAAGCAAGACCAGTTAATACCTTTTATTCAAATTTACTCACCAACCAAAAACCAGTAATGATGAAATTGAAGAATTCCACCAACTTCTTTAGTCTGAAGCTGATCAAATATGCAAACAAGATGTAGTGATAATTACTGGCAATTGGAATGGAAAGGTTGGAACAAAGGGGAAGGATCAGTCATTGGAAAATATGACTTTGGTGATAAAAATGATGCTGAAGATAACACGATAGAATTTTGCAAGACCAATGAATTGTTCATAGCAACTACCTTTTTTAACAATATAAAAAGTGACTATACACATGGACCTTATTATATGGAATACTATTGACTTATAAAATTTATTAT
>NW_006408581.1:4997821-4998345 GCF_000296735.1 Chrysochloris asiatica | reverse complement strand
CTTGATGTCTCCTGGGTGAGCAACTTGCTTATTCTTGTAGTAATCAGTTGGACTGCCTATATTGTTTTGTATTTTTCCTGTCGGTCTTTCTTTCAAGAAGTATCTTCTGTTCTTCTAGCAGCTCCAGGCTGATCTGCTTGTCCTTTCAAGTGGAAATTTCCCACCTCAGAGGATTCTAGATGATGTTCATGATGCCACCTATGGTCTTATGTAATGCAGAGGCTCTGCAGGAAGCCTCCTTCGTTAGGCACATTGTAGCCCCTTTTTAGGTATTCCAATCAGTTATAGGTAGAACATGGACTTGCAAGCTTTCTATGGGGATATTTCTGACTATTACTTTCTCTCTTGCTCAAGTGTCTATTTTATAATAGTATGCCAGGGAAACCAAGATTCAAAAAACAGCCAAGTATCTTAACATTATTTCTCCCCTTTTCCCCATTCCAACCATGTCTCAATCCCTGTATCCCACAGCCCTGTTGTTTCAAGGTTGTGCATACACCATTATTTTCCTCTGTACCACTTCA
>NW_006408581.1:4985990-4991834 GCF_000296735.1 Chrysochloris asiatica | reverse complement strand
AATAGACTTCTTTTGTGGAACGAGATGGTGGACAAAACAAGGCCATGGGCAGATTGTGGAACAGATCATTAATTTCTCATAAGCAAGATCAGGTTAAAGCTGAAGAAAATTAAAACACGCCCACAAGAGCCAAATTATGACCTTGAACATATCCCACCTGAGTTTAGAGAGCATCTGAAAATAGAATTGATGCTTAGACACAAATGAGCAAAGACCAGAAGAATTGTGAGGTGACATCGAGAAAATCTTATATGAAGAAAGCAAAAGTTCATTAAGAAGACAAGGAAGTAGAAAAAGACCATGGTTGTCAGAAGAGACTCTCTCTGAAACTTGCTCTCCAGCACAGAGATGCTAAATCAAATAGAAGAAATGAGAAGGTTAAAGAGCTGAGCAGAAAATTTCAAAAGGCCGCTTGAGCAGAAAGTCAAATATGATAACGAAATGTGAAAAACCTGGAGTTTGAAAATCAAAAGGCAAAATCATGCTTAGCATTTCTAAAGCTGAAGGAAGTGAAGAAAATATTCAAGTCTTGACAGCCAATATTGAAGGATTGTATGAGTAAATGGGGTCCTGGTGTAGCACTGTAGTTTATGTGCTAGACTGAAAAGTCAGTTTGAACCACAAGGTCTGTGGTTCAAAATTACCACTAGCTCCTCAGAAGCCCTATACAGGAACTTAATAACAACAACACAAGCAAAATATTGAGTGATACGGAAAGAATTAAAGAAAATGGAGGAAATACACAGAGTTACTGTACCAAAAAGAAATGGTTGATATTCAACCATTTCAAGAACAAATGATGTAGAAAGAAGAAGTCCAAGGTCATTGAAGTCATTGGCAAGGAACAAGTCTACAGGAATTCATGGACAACAAATTGAAATATTTCAACAAATTGATGCATCTCTAAAGACATTCACTCATCTATGCCAAGAAATTTGGAGGAAAGCTACCTGCTGAACTTACTGGAAGAGATTCATATTTAGGCCCATTCCAAAGAAAGGTGTTCCAATGGAGTACAGAAATCATTGGACAATATCTTTAATATCACATGCAAGTAAAATTGTGCTAATGATAATTTTTAAATGACTGCAAAAGTACATTAACAGAGAACTGCCAGAGGTTCAAGCTGAATTGAGATGGGGAAATAGAAAGAGGCATACCATTGCTGACATCAGATGATCATGACTGAAAGCAGTGAATACCAGAAAACTTTTTTCTTTGCTTTACTGACTACACAAAGACTGAGCTTTTTATTGTATAAATTATGACAAACTATGGACATCACTGTAGAGAATGAGTACATAGAACCGTAACTTCTATATACAGACCCAGAGGCATTTGTTCAAACAGAATAAGAGAACACTGAATGATTTAAAATTAGGAAAGGTCTGAACCAGGGTTGAATTTTTTCACTATATTTATTTAATATTAATGCTGAATACATAATCCAACAATCTGGGTTACAGGAAGAAGACCATGGCATCAGGATTTGATGAAGACTCATTAACATTTGTGATAAGCACATGATAGAACCTTGCTTGCTGAAAACAAAGAGGATTTAAAATACTTAACTGATGAAGAGCTAAGACCACAGCCTCTGTTATAGGTCGCACAACAACATAAAGAAAACAGAAATCCTCACCGGTAGATTTATCAATAAAATCAAGAAATATTGAGAAATGATTGAAGCCATCAAAGATTTTATTTTGTTTGCATCAACCAACAACATTCATAGAAGCAGAAGTCAAAAAGTCAAATGATGTCATGCACATGGAAAATTTGCTGCACTAGATCTCTTTAACATATTCAAGAGCAAAGAGATCAGTT
Organism: Chrysochloris asiatica; assembly: GCF_000296735.1. NCBI lineage: Eukaryota > Metazoa > Chordata > Mammalia > Afrosoricida > Chrysochloridae > Chrysochloris > Chrysochloris asiatica. The sequence goes on along the minus strand of NW_006408581.1, from coordinate 4,990,007 downwards.
TGAAGAGCAAGATGCACCTGACCCAAACCATGACATTTTCAAAAACCTTATATGCATGTGAAAATTGGAGTGTGATTAAGTAAGACTGTAGAATTAATACATTTGAGTTATGTTGTTTAAGGAGATTATTAAAAGTATCTTGGACTACCAAAAGAACAAACAAATCTGTGTTGGAAATTGTCCATCCAGAATGCTCCTTGGAAGCCAGAATGGACAGCTTTTATCTCTCATACTTAGGGCATATTTTCAGGAGGGACCAGTACTTGGAGAAGACATCATGCTTTGGCAAAATGGAGTATCAGAGAAAAAGAAGAAGAACCCCCAATAAGAAACATTGCCACAGTGGCGACAGCAATAAACTGGAGTGCAACAATGATTGTGTGTTTGGCACGGGATTGGGCAGTGTTTCATTCTGTTGTGCGTAGGGTTGTTATGAGTAGGTACCAACTTGATGGCACCCAACAACAACAACACATATTCATTTTTTTATAACTATATGTTATAATGGCTAAACAGGCTAAAATGATACTGACAAAAAAAAAAAAAAAAATGGTGCCAAGAAAGAAAAATCAAGTAATTTCTACCATTTCACTTATCGTTATATTCCTAAGTACCTCAATTCAGAACAAAAATATTTTCTAAAATAATAAAACTCATTTTCCAAACTTTTGGTGCTTAAGAGAAAAGGTCAGCTTTTTTCTAATGTATATTCCATAGTAGCTGAGATAAAATGCTTTTTTTATGACCTAGACATATGGCACAGATGAGAAAATGAATAGGAACTGATTCTGATTGGCTAACTAATATTCTAATGAGATAGATTAATCAATGTAAACCACATAGCTCAGTTGAAACTGCCTTTCTAAATTGCCAATTTCATTTTCTTCCAGCAGAGAAAATGCCAATCTTTCCTATGTAGTAAAATCGTCTTGTTATAACAACTAAGCAACTCTAGAGTTACTGTTATTGTGGGACATCTGGTAACTACAAGATGTAGCTCCTCAGAGATAACCATATCCCTGGAAAATAAGAACTTGCTCAACCTAGTTGTATTTCATGTTTTGTTATTCTCTAGATTATGACTGCCTCATAATACAGTAATCACTTTCCTTCGGCACCATAAATGAAACCACAGATGCTACAATTCGCTATAATTGCAGAAGCTTACAATAAGGAGATGATCAAAATAATACATACATATATAAATTATTTGCAACTTATAAATGTTTAATTGCAGAACATTTATAAAATGATTACCTAAATCAATAAGATGATTGTCCACTACATATATTATTTAAGACGTCGGAGGGAATCAGGGTGGATAATTCTCCAAATCATATTATTTTTCCAAACAACATAACTTTCTTCAACACTGGCATGTCAAAATGGAACTCTAAATATTATGGAAACATAGGAATGACTTTTGCATCATTATCATTTGAATAATTTAAAATTTATTTTTAAATTTTCAAATGATCTGTCATGTTTCTAATTGAAATAAATAAATGTATTGCCTGTGTATTAAATTTTTTAAAATATATATTTTTTTTGTTTTTGTCTTTGTGAACATGCTCTTTTTACTTAATCAAATTTTATTTTGATGAGCTCAATTTGTCAACAGATAAAGAAAGTTAAATCTGTAATTTATTTTATAAAATCTACTATTGCTAAACAGTGATATTTTTGTGTGTATTCTTTGACTTACATGCCTTTGTTTGTTTGGAAACATAAAGTCATGGAAAGTAAGACAGCAAGCAGTTTCGATATCATGAATCTAAGATGAGTTAATTCGTGTGTTCTTTACCAAAATTGTGTGCAAGAATATTTAAAGAGTAAATATGATACTTTTTAAAGTCTAATGAAATCTCTTTGAAAGACTTGAAGTAACATGTTTAAATAATACATAGTAATATTTTAAATGTATTTGTGTGGTGATATTCAGTCTCTCCTTGTAATCATATTAAATTTACCCTTGACAGAACTGCATGACAACTTAAATATCATACATTAAAGAGGAAGTCATTGTAAGCTTGCAGTTATATTAATATAGCAATCTATTTTTGGTGTGGCACTGTAGGAAAAGCACTGGACTGCTAACTAAAAACCCTATACATGATCATCATGAGTTAGAAACAACTCTAAAGCAATTAACAACAACATATTCAACAATGCTTTATGGTATTTGTTTATTTTCTTAATTTCCATTATCAACAGATTTTTTTTTTTTTTCGTTAGAATGCTTGCTTGCTCATCAAAATGCAAACAAGCATGTGAGTATATTGTACAAGTGTGATTGGTGAATATTTGACACTAGCAATTTAGCATTTGTTCCTTTTAGCATTGCTATTTCTAAGCTGCATGCTGCATTAATATCCCTGAACTTTCTTTTTAAGCAAATAATTTTGTGACCCTAGGCCTGGGAGAATTTCAAAGGCCTATTTGAACAAAATGTCCAAGGACTTAAAAGTTGTCAGAACTATTGAAGTAAAATGTAATTGATCTAGATTTTTCTCTGTTCTCTGCTTTTAAATTTATCTAGTTGATAATTTGGATAGCATAATTGTATGTCCTTAAACAAATTATAGTTGAGAATGAATTTGCAATGCTTTTAATTTTAGAAAGAAAAACAAAAATCCCAGTATTCATTGAAAATTTTACATCTAGGAAGTATATGTCTATATATCTGTGATAGTTAAGGTTTTGTGTCAATTTGGCTTGGGCAGGATTCTCAGTTGTTTGACAGTTAAAACGTAATAATCCCCCATAATGAGATCTGCTCTGAGCAGCCAAGCAACTGAAACATAGGCAAAGCTTGCTTGCGTTTGTTGATCTTCGATCCTACATCTGACTTGTCATTTGACCTCTGGTTCTTTGTACTTGGGTTTATCATTTTTGGCACTCTTCATAAGTCTACCATCTTACCTGTCAACCTTAGATTCATTTGTCTCTGAAAGCAAAAGCTTACTTGATGTCCAACCTGAAATCTTGAGTTCATCAATTCCTGCAGCTATATGAACCATGAGTAGCCTTCACCCTAAAATCTGACTCATGGACTTGGAAATAGCTTGTGTGAGCCATTTCCTTCATATAAACCTTGATAGATAGATAGATAGATAGATAGATAGATAGATAGATAGATAGATAGATAGATAGATTGGTGTGGCATTGTCAGATAAGCACTAGACTGCTAACTACAATATCAGATGTTTAAACTCACCAGCTGCTACGTGGAAAAACTAACGAGGATCAATATTAATGAGAACCAATTTGTATATATATGATTTTCACTGGTTTTCCTTCTCTTAGAAAACTCAGCCTAAGATAATAATGTCTTAAGTTAGCTTTCACATCTTATCATTACATCTTACTTAAAGTTGTTTGAATGATAGCTATTTTTCTTCAAAGGGAAAGTTCTGCTTTGTTTTATGTATGCATCTATCTTTTCAGAATTATAATCGGTAGCTGTTAAAAATCGATAATAATACAAAATTTACACTCAATAATATTAGAATAAAAAAGAAGGATTAATAGAACAAAGAAATATACAATCAAACTAAAATAAATAAAATTTGAAAACAACATGGTATAGTTAAGAGCCACAATATTGAATCAGACTGACCTGGATAAACCTGAAACCGCTGTTTAATATTCATGGAATTGTGGGAAGTACTTAATCTCAGCATCAGTCTTTCATCTATAAAGTGAGAATAATACTATAGTTATTTTTTAGAATGAACAACATGTAACTACATATATTAATATAAAATGAATGCCACATTTTGCTTCCATTACCTTTTGCATGTGATATGTCTGAGCCATAGGTTTTATTGAGGCTTTACAAGACTCCCAAATGGTACTTATCAACATTCAGATGTTGGAATATTTATATTGAACCAGCTTTTAATACTTCTGTTGCTAGTTAACAACCAAACAATAGCAACAACAACAAATATCAAACTTACTTTAAACTGGGAAGTTATTGATTCACATATATGACATAGCTGGTCTAGCTTCATT
>NW_006408581.1:4982743-4983820 GCF_000296735.1 Chrysochloris asiatica | reverse complement strand
ACCCACAGTGGGCAGGATTCAGCTGAGCTTCCAGACAAAGATAGATGACGAAAAAGAAGGAGAGATAGACTACTTCTGAACATTTAGTCACTGACAACCTTAAGAATAGAAGTGGAACAATATTCTGTCAGCACCAGAATATTGAATATTGAAACATGTAGAAGAGCACCAGAATATTTTTGGATATAGTGACAAAAGATGAGCCTCTAAGGTTATAAGGCACTTAAATACAACTGGGAAAGAGCTACTTCCTCAAAGTAGAATTGACCATGATGACACAAATGGTGTAAAGTCTTTGGGATTTCCATTTTCTAATGCAGCACAACATAAAATGAGAGACAGTTGTTAATATCAATTAACAACTGAAACATGTAATGAAGGAAGTATGAATCTAGGAAAATTAGAAATAAACATCAATATTATAGGCATCAGTGAGCTGAAACGGATTGAAATTTCAAGTTGGCCATTTCAAATCTGACAGTCACCTGGCTTATGATGTTGGGAACGAAAAATTGAAGAGGAATGACATTGCATTCATCATCATAAAGAATATATGAAGATCTGTTTTGAAGTACAACAATGTCTGTGATAGGATAATACCCATACACATACAAGAAGACTAGTTAATACCCCTGTTATTAGTGTACTAATCACTAAAATCAATGATAATGAAAATGAAGATTTGTACAAAATTCTTCAGCCTGAAATTTATCAAACATGCAATCAAGATGTATTGGTAATTACTGGTGAATAGAATGCAAATGATGAAAATAAAGAGGAAGGATCAGTAGTTGGAAAATATGGCCTTAGTAATAGAAATGATCCTGGCTATCACACGATAGAATTTTGCAATATCAATGACTTTCTCATCTCAAATACCTTTTTTGAACATAAGAGAACACTATACAAATGAACCTTACCAAATGTAATACACAGAAACAAATTAACTACATCTGTGGAAAGAGACAGTAGAAAAGCTCCATATCATCAGCCAAAAAATGGCGGGGGCAGAATTGATAAGGCCATCAATTGCTGATATGCAATTTTGGGTTAAAGTTAAAGAAAATTAAAGCAAGT
>NW_006408581.1:4957856-4965481 GCF_000296735.1 Chrysochloris asiatica | reverse complement strand
GCTACCAGAGCTCCTTAGCATAGGCATGTTTATGTTGTTGAACATTTATTTCCAATGACTAGATCATTGTTCTTGCAAAATTCTATCATGTGATCTAGGAATACATTTCTATCACCAAGGCTGCAGTTTCTAACTGCCAAGTCTTTGTTTATGACTTTCACCTTCCAGTGACCAGAATTTATCAATGCACCTTGATTACATGTTTGATCAATTTCAAACTGAAGAATTTGGTGAAAATCTACAATTTCCTGGCATTATTGGTTGGTCATCAATTTCCTTACTATTAGTTTTAGCTGTTCTTCCTTATTTTTGTAGTTAAGTACCATCAAGTTGGTTTTGACCCATAGAGATCTTGTATAGCGTTTCTGAGGAGTGGCTGGTGATCTTGAACTGTCAATCTTGAGGTTCAAATGACTTTGCAGCCCAGCACATTAAACCATGGTGCTACACCAGGACTCCTTATGGTGATGGTGGTTGTAGTGATAGTGTGCCAATAGCAAGGTTGTAAATCTTTATAGGAGCAGAAAGCCTCATCTTTCTCCCACGGAACCACTGGTAGTTTCAAACTGCTGACCTTGAGGTTAGCAGCCCGACTCATAACCACTATGCTACCAGAGCTCCTTTGGATTCCTTATAATCATATATATTTTTTCCTATCATTATAGATCTTAAAATACTCCTTTTGACAATAAATGTGACACCATTTCTCTTCAATTTGTCAGTCCTGGCATATGACTGTCAAATTCAAAATGAATAATAGCAGTCTAATTCAGCTCAACAATACTTTGCATATCAATCTTCAAGCATTCTACTTCATTTTTGCAACTTTTATCTTTTCTTGATTTATATTTTCTAAGTTTCATGTTCCAACTATTAATGTCTATTTAAGATTTTTCTTGTTATTTTGAGTCATGTCGCTTTAGCAAATGAAGGTCTAAAATATTTGTTCTATCCATATTTTTAAAATTAACTCTACTTTGAGAAGACTATTTTTCCATAATTGTAGTTTAAGTGTCTTCCAACTTCTAAGTTTCATCATCTGGCAATATACTAGATAATGTTTTACTGCTCTCCATAACTCTTTGTGTGAAAGTTGTGCTAAAACCTATTCATCACAATGACCCTTCTTGTCTTTGAGATACCAGTGTCATAGCTTATTACAGCTCAACAACATTAAGGCATGCTAGTATAACCAACTGAGAGCTGAACTAATGGAAAATATACACACAAACTGAGAGCGTTAGGGTTCTCTTTTTGTATTTGATTAGAATTCCTTAGTAGTGGTTTGGTTATATATGTTTGGTTAATCTCTTTCAGTAGACTCTCTCTGTTCTAAAAGTTCTACTGAAGTCTTCCCAAATTACTATGCATACCAAATTGAGTAGAAACTGCCTTATAGTCATCTTTTATGGCTATGATTTATTCAGCAACTGTACTAATAGTCTGCTTTTATCTTGTTGTTAGGTGCTGTTGAATCGGTTCCAATTCATAATGACTGTTTTTGAGGAGCAACTGATGAATTTGAACCTCATGGTCAACAATCCAGAGCTTATCCAATAGTGCCACACCAGTATCTTAAAGTCAGTTGCTAAACAGTAGCTCCTGATTTATGGTAATTTGTGTCTGAATATCAGAGTATAAATGTACTCCATAGAGTTTTCAACAGCTTTGGAAGAAGATACTCAGATTTTTTTTTCTAAGCAGCCTCTAGGGAAACTTATACATCTAACCTTTCAGGTTGCAATTGGTTGTGTAATGCCAAAGTAGAGTGGATGCCCACTTTGCTCTAGTGGAACAATTATATAACTGCTGACAAAACTGGAACCAGATATGTGAGATATGATCTCAGGTCTTTCTAGGTCAAGACTGGAGGAAACAGTTTTTATCCAATGCTGGGACCAGGTAGAATTTGCTTCTTTAAGGTTTGTCCATTCTTGATTTACTGGTGTCAGTTTACTGGTACCAGTTGACCAAGTCATACTTATTATATGAAACCAGATACAAGACATAACATGGTCTGCATACCACATCCTCATACGCTAAGGTTGACTATAACCTGTGATCTTTGCTTTGGATTTTGCTACATCCTTGGTCATAATCAAAGTTTTACATCACTACTTCAAGGAGCTCTGGTAGCATAGTGGTTACGAATTGGGCTGCGAACCTCAAGGTCAGCAGTTTGAAACTCCCAGCTGTTCCACAGTAGAAAGATGAGACTTTCTGCTCCAGTAAAGATTTCCAGCCTCGGAAACCCAGTACAGGGTCTCTATGAGAAGGAACCAACTCCACGGCACATAACCACCACCACCACCACTTCATTGAATGAATCAAAACATAAGTGATATCTAAATTTCTTCCAGACAATACAACTAAGATCCGTGTTTTGATGGAATTCCTTTTAGAAAATATGGAAGAAAGAAAAAACGCTTACGTGCCATTTTACTCCAAGAAAAGCCTAGTGCATCTCCTTTTCTTTTTAACTTTTTGCTGTGAATTGAGTGACGGTTTATAGACAAGATCATCCGTTTTACACTCATACACTTTGTTTCTTCTCAGTCATTGCAATCCTCTTCATGCCACAACAGTTTTTCTGCTTCCTCCCTGCGCATCTGTTTCTGCTCCACCCACCTTCCCATCCCTTCTCAAATTTGTCCTTAGGTAAATATTTCCCTTTTGTTTTTGAATGATTGACCTTTCCATGGTGGGAATATCTTACTAATAATGTTGACCATCTATATACTGTCTATTGCTTGGCTGAAAACTGGGCCACGAAGGTGAATTCTTGTCCAGACCTGAAGAGTGTTTGAGAGTCATAGTCTCAGGTTCCTCAATTTTATCCAACTAGTAGGCCTGGTATATATTAAATAATTTTGAGTTTTATCTCCCTTTTTTGAATTATTCATTCATTAGCATACAAATGTGTGAGAAGAGTAATTTTAGATACAATTAATAATGACATTCTTCTTGAGATATCTAATCTGTTGCAGTCAAATCAATTCTGACTTGTAGATGCTCTTTGTAACAGAGTAGAACTGCCTCATAGAGTTTTCAAAGCTGTAATCTCACCATCAAGGAGCTCTGGTAGCAGAGTGGTTACGAATTGGGTTGTTAACCTCAAGGTCAATAGTTTGAAACTACCAGCTGTTCTTTATGGGAGAAAGATGAAGCTTTCTGCTCCCATAAAGATTTTCAGCCTCGGAAATCCTATCCAGGGTTGTTATGGGTTGGAACTGACTCCACAGCACACCACCACCACCACCACTACCACTCTCACCAATGATTCCTTGGAAACCCTGTACAGGTGTGTTATGAGTCAGAACTGACTTGATGGCACACAACAGCAGCAATAGTAATTTTTATGAGAGCACACTGTCACATCTTTCTCCTGAAGAGAATGTCAGTGAACAGTCAACCTTTCAATAAGCAGCTGAGTGCTTAATCACTGTGCCATCAGGGATACTGGAGATATAGAAAGCAACTCAAAGTATTAGTTTCATTAATATGATTTGTAAAAATAACATTTAAGATTCTACAAAAAGCAAGAAGAAAACTAATCTAGATCTAATATATTTCTGGGCAAATAATCCTCTCATAAAGTTACAGAAGACATGTACACAATTTATGAAACAATTATCTGCAATATCTCACTATAAGATAGTATTTTCAGATGCAGTTGATCTCTACTACTATCTAATGTTTCTCTAAAGAAATTCTTATTTAGGACAAATGGTCCAACTATCCTTCGGATATATTCACAGTTACATTTGGTCCAAACGTTTGTTTCATTATAGATAGTAACTAGAATTTACATTTTGATTTATTTTTCTACATTTTGACTGGACAATATCTGAGTCAAACATGTTAAGACATGTTCAAGATATTATGGGTAGTAGGTAATTGTAGCATTTGATTTTCAATAGTAAAATTTGGAACAACTTAATATACGTGTTCACTTTGGTTTTCTAATATTTCACCTTTTTTCATTTTTAGAACTATGTCTGATTTTATTAAACTTAAATTTAAAAATATATTAGAAGGCATACAAAACCCATCATAGAATCTAATTTAGCTCAATTAAAATAGTGCATTCTTTATGCATGTAAAGAAACCGTGTGTTAGTTGCTGATCTATTAAGATTTGGTCTGTGTCATTAAGGCTTCTCCAAAGCAAGGGTTGTAATTCTTTCAACTGATAAAGCAGATGTCGTACTGAAAGAGTGTGAAATGTGAGCTTTCATTTTATTGACTGAGAGCTCATGAAGATTCTGTGAGTTATTGTACAACTCACAAATGTCTTCCTTCTGCAGTTATGGTAGAAATAAATTAACATGACTGGGATACAGAAGAGCAAGTCATAATCATTAAAAATTAAAACACCCTAAATATTACTACACCAAAAGTTCCAACTTTAGTCCACTAGAATAAATTTAAGTACAAAAGGTGACATCAGATAGTGGCAAGGATATGGATTACATAAGTGTTCTCTAAGGCACAATCTACCTTTCCTCTCATCAGATTAGTATAGACAGATATTCAGAGAGGGAATAATGCAATGTGAGCTTTATTTAAGATTTAATGAAATTGTTTGCTCCACCTAGCAGTTTTCTATCATATTAGCAAAGTTTGCTCATAATGCATGAATATAAATGTATCTAATACAGTACAAATTATCTTATTAACATATCTCATGTTATAATGGCAGAGAAGGGAACTAATGAGATACAGCACTAACTAAATTTGATGAAAGTTATTGATACACGAAGAAAGCTCATTTTCCTGCATCATGTCAAAAATATTTACCATGGCTCACTTAAAAGAAATTCTACTTTGAAATCCAGAAATGGATTTCTTAGCCACTTTTATAATTAACAGCGGTCCTCAGATATAAATACAGTAAAAAGAAACTAGCAAGTCAATGCTTAAGGATAATTGAGAAGGAGGTTTGCTGTTCAATAATCTAAGGAATACATAAAATGAAACAAAATGGCACAAACTTATAAATGGAGAATATCATACAGCTACTGAGGATTCACAAAGGGAATGGTATGTATTTGGAAATGGGGAAGATGCTATGTTGAAGAATAGTTTGAAGAAATAAAGCATGAAATTGACCAGGACAAAGTTTGATAGTTTTGCTGGCATTTAGTCATAAAAATAGAGTAGGAGGACTTTGGTTCTTTCTGCGTGGTGTCTTATGAAAAGGGAGAACAATAACAGAAACAAAGTCACAGAAGGGGATGACACCAGGTGAAGATAAAAGAGGGAGCTTCAAAAACATGGAATTAAAACATAATGGAAGTTTTCCAGGAACATTTTGAACCCCCCTTGTATCTACAAACCATGGAACAACAAGAACACCTAGGGATACCAAAGCTACAAGAGAAAAGGAAGAATCATTCACTAGAGCACACACCCACAGAGACAAAGCATAGACATGCTCATGGCCTAAATTTGGACTCCTAGACTCCAGACTTTGAGGCAATAAAGGTCTATTCTTTAAAGTCTTCCACTTTATGATATTTCTTAGACATGGGAGTTCTAAGAAACTAGGAGAGTTTTATTCTCCCTAAATTAAAGAGAAAGGATTCACACAACTTGTTTAAAGCAATATTTTTTAATTACTTCAAAAGCAATAAAAACAGTTTCATATTTAAATCATACTGGTTGTAATATTACATTAGATATTTATATGTTTTACACTTTCTCAAATAATATGGTGTCTGATGTGTAAAATTTTGTCTATTTTTCCTTTACTAGGTATTTTTAAGTCATCATCTTCCATTTCCCCAACTTGCTACAATATTTTAATTCCCTTTTACCCTTCTACTTATAGGGCTAGGTTAAATATTATATTTTTAAAGTATCATTTCAAAAATCCCAAGGCTTAGTTGTGTCTTCAGTTTATAAAGTACTCCATTTTTATAGGTGCCAGTTTATTTTGTTTGTTTGCAGATTTCTCTCTTCCATTGCATTATGTTCAGTCAGAACCTGTATATTGTCATAGAGACAGTCATTCCAACAAAACAAGGTGGCACTGAATGTCTTAAATTCAGGAAATATGTTAGTTAGGGTTGTATTCTTCCACCCTACTTATTCAATATGTATGTTGAGCCAATGATCCAAGAAGCTGGAGTATCTGAACAAGAGCACAGCATAAGGACGGAAGGAAATCTCATTAACAGCCTGAGATGTGCAGATGTAACAATCTTACTCAGTGAAAGTGAAGAGAGCTTGAAGCACTTACTGATTAAAATCGAAGAATACAATCTTTGGAGTGGATTATACCTCAACATAATGAAAACAAAAATACTCACAACTGGGTCAATAAGCAACAACATGGTAAATTAAGATAAGATTAAAATTGTCAAGATTTTATATTTCTAGAATAAGAAATCAAATGGCTTACTTAGCACATCAGGCAAATCCCTTATAAGTGTGAAAAAGGAAAGTTACTAGTCATGTTGATAACTTGCCTTATATATTCTGGGCATTTATTTTTTTTCAGAATGGATCAGTCCCTAGAAAAGTACATAGTGTTAGGTAAAGTTGATAATCAGTAAAAAGAGGAAAACACTAAATGAGTTGGATTGATATGGTGACTGCAATATTGGTCTCAAACATAGCAATGATTGTGAGGATGGTGCAGAATTAGGCAGTGTTTTGTTCAATTCTACCTAGGCTCTCTTTGAATCCAAACTGCTTTGATGGCATCTGTAGCACTGTGGGATAATGTGCTGAACTGCAAGCTAATTTGAATCACAAGGTCCACAGTTAGAGCTCATCAGGCTATCCTCAGAAACTCTATACATGGTCACTATGATTCTGAACCCATTCAACAGCACTTAAGAACAACAAAATGTATCTAGAAGAATGACTGACTAATAATACATATTCATTAATTACTGTAATGTATTTAAATTGTCAAAAATGTGCAATAACAATTTTTGACAATTTAAATACATTACAGTGTGTGATCGCACTATCTTTAAGGAAGAATCTCTAATTTATTTTGGTTGTTGGAGGTGTGGAGATAGACCTCATGTGGTAATTTCAGTATGTGTGAAACTAGGTTAATTTAAGTAAAAATTGGGGATATATATATATATTTGGTAAGTACTGTGGAGTCAGTTCCAACTCATAGTGACAGGGTTTCGGAGACTGTAAATCTTTACAGAAGCAGAACATCTCATCTTTCTCCTGCGGTACCACTGGTAGTTTCGAACAGCTGACCTTGAGGTTGGCAGCCCAACTATGCTACCAGAGTTCTATATATATATAGTTAGGTGACATTAAGTCGGTATTGACTCATAGCAACCCTATGCACAGCAGAATGAAACACTGCCCAAGCTTGGTCCAACCTCACTATAGTTGGCACACTTGAGTCCATTGATGCTGCCACCTGGCCAATCCATCTCACTGGGGGATCTTCCTCTTTTTCTCTGACCCTCCACCTTACCAAATATGATATCATTCTCCAGTGACTGGTTCCTCCTGAAAATATGTCCGAAGTATGAGAGACGATGTTTGGCCATCCTGGCCTCCAAGGAACACTCTGGCTGCACTTCTTCCAACAAGGATCTGTTGGTTCTTTTGGCAGCCCATGACACTTTCAATATTCTCCTCTGA
>NW_006408581.1:4952659-4955930 GCF_000296735.1 Chrysochloris asiatica | reverse complement strand
TGTATATTCAGTCCTCTTAGCTCCACAAAGACAATTTCAGTGAAGAAGTCATTGGTCCTTGCAAAATTCTATCATGTGATCTCACTTCTATCACCATGGCCATATTTTCCAACTACTGATTCTTCTTGATTTCCTACTTTCACATTCCAACCTTCAGTAATTATCAATGCATTTTGATGGCATGTTTGATCAATTTCACAATGAAGAAGTTGCTAGAATTCTTCAATTGCATCATAATTGGCTTTAATGTTTGTTGTGTAAATTTTAATAAAAATAGTATTAACTGGTTTTCTATGTATGGATATTATCCTATCACAATCAGCATTGTACTTCAAGCTAGACCTTGAAATGCTGTTTGTGTAAATGAATGTGATGACATGACTCTTCAATGATCATTCCCCACATAGTAAATCATTCAACTGTCAGATTCAAAATGGTCAGTGTGTATCCATTTCAGTCTGCTACTGCCTAAGATATGCATTCCATTTCATTTTTGACAATTCCCCAATTTCCTAGGTTCATAAATAATGCATTCCATGTTCTTATCATTAATGGATGTTTGTAGGTGTTTATTCTAATTTTGCATTTTGCTCCATTAAAAATGAAGGTCCAAAAAGCTTTGTTCTATTCTTGTCATTAAGATCAACTCTATTTTGAGGAGGCAGCTCTTCCCATATTCTGAGTGCTTCCCAACGTAAGGGGCTCATCTAGTATTCTATCAGACATTGTTATCTTGCCATTCATATGATTTCCATGTCTAACTATTCAGAAGTGGTCTGCTTCTACTTTTTCCTAATCTGTCTTTGTCTGAATGCTCCACAGAAATCTACCCACTGTGGGTAACCCTGTTGTGGTTGTTAAGTGCTATTGAGTTGGTTCTGATTCATAGCAACCCTGTATAGGGTTTCTGAGGAATAGCTGGTGGGTTTTAACTGCCAACTTTGTGGTTCACAGCCTGCTGCTGATCCTATAGTGTCACATCAGTGCCACACCTGGTGTTTAAAATACTGGTGGTATGACTGCCAGTATCACCACAATAAACAAGCTGCCATAATATGACAGACTAACAGATGAAAGGAGTAGCTAGGTTCACAGTATGGAGCATCTTATAAACACACAGGGAAAAAGATAATATAGATCATACTGGCAAGAGATAAAGTAAAGGTCATGACAATGTTTTTCTACATTATATTGGATTAATTGCATACACATTACCAAATAGAATGAGTTTTGTATTAATCTCATGAAGAATGGAACTGTTGTTTTGGTGTTTAATCTCTGAAATCCTGCAATTACACACTGAATGTAAGAAAGAGTAAGGGTGGTATTTCCACCAAATAAAAATAATATGAAGTTTCAATGGAAAATGAATCAAATAAATATACTATAGTTAAGAGTATATTTTTATATCAAAATTGGGGAAATTGAAGTTTAAGTGAAGATTTTCATAGATGGTTTTCTTTTTTTTTTATGTAACAAAAATATGCTTGAGGTCTAAATGCAAAAAATGTGAAATAGAATGATTATAAGAAGTGTTATATTCTAGGAATCTAAAAAAAGTACAGGTTTTCATATCTTAAACATTATTTTTGTGAAAAAATATTTCACAAAACTTAAAAATATAATTGACATAGTAAATTTGCTCTGATTTAAGACCCTTCATATTCCTCCCTTCATATCAATTTTCCAGAGACTATCACCATATTTTGAGAAGCTACTTTCTTACTTCTCCTCTTGGTTCCTTCCATCTCTGCTTTCAGATATGGGGCATGTTCCAGACTGAAGCCAGAATATGGACTGCCCATAGAAAATATACAGTTTGTACTTGCTGGGAAGGAGGAAAAGGGCAGCAAAAGAAGGAATGATACATTCTAAACAATTATTTTGTCATCTGACAAAGTCCCCTGACTCTTTTTCACATCCTGATAAATCACCATAATTCCTTAACAAGAGTTTTATATACAACCATTTTATAATTTAACTCAAGCTCTAAAAATGTTTTCCATTATATTAAAAATAATAATAATAATCCAGGATGTGTACTACACACTGAAACATATAATTTGTCAAAATGCTATACAATTTGTGAAAATGCTATAGATTAGACTAACATATATAGTTGCTGTTAAGTGCCATCAAGTCAGTTCCAATCCATAGAAAACCTGTATTGGGTTTCAGAGGAGTAGCTAGTGCGAGTAAAAAATATTTTACATATTTTAAATTCTAATATACACTTAAAATACAGTGGTATAATAAAATAGTAGGCAACAAAATGTTTTAGTTATTTTTTTAATAATATAAACATAGGACTTAAATGTATGCTGTTTTTGTAGTGGGCCATTGAGTTAGTTCTGACTCACAGTGAGCTGGTATAGGATTTCTGAATCTGTAAATCTTTGAGGGAGCAGAAATCTTCATCTTTCTCCCATGGATGCAATGGCAAAAAATACTAACATAAACAATTAGCAAAATTAAAATTATACCTTTAAGTTACAATACTATGTGCACACCCTAAATATGTTTACATTTACATATTTTCATGTGGTCGAATATGACTGTGCTCTGGTTATATTAAATCACCTGTCCACATCCACTACTGGTGACAACATTAAGTGTGCTTGTTCAATGATTCTGTTGACTAGACGAGTGACAATGGGTTATGTGGTGAATCAATCATGGCTTTGCCTATGAAAAATCTATGACAGACTTGAGTTTCAAAAAGTTTGTGTGGGATGAATACCAAAACAACTCACTGAAGACCATATACAGAAGTGTTTGGACAATTGCAAACAAAATTTGGACCCATTCTCAAAGGAAGTTAAAAGTTTCTTTAAAAAAAAATCATTGGTGATGAGATATAGATTCATCACTATAAGCCTAACATTTAATGGCACAGTATAGAATGGAAACATCCTCAATCACCAAACAAGAAAAACTTCAAAAATTATCCATCATCTATAAAATTGATGCGTATAATTTTCTGAGATTCTCAATGGCCAGTATTGGGATACTATCAGGAAAAAATTTCAGCAATCAACAATGCACCTTATAGTGAGATGCTCACTGAAGAAATGAAAGCCTAAACTTCAGATTAAATTTAGAGGACTGATATGTAAAGATTTTGTGATCTTGCATAACAATGCACATCCACACACCTCTGCCCACACTGTTGACACTCTGAAAAAACTTTGTTTTGAGGTGTTAAAGCATCTTCTCTGTAGTCTTGACATTGCTCCATCAAATATTCACCTGTTTCCAACCCTCATAATCC
>NW_006408581.1:4923216-4951284 GCF_000296735.1 Chrysochloris asiatica | reverse complement strand
CAGGTATCTCCAAGGCCTGCCCTCCTTCCAGCATGGAGAGAAGTTCTACTTCTGGTTCATTTGTCTAAGATATTTTATCTTTTTTTCTGGACATGTGCCAATATGGTCATCTGCTTTTGCTTCTTGGACATGTTTAATGTTTATCTGTGGCCCTAATAATTAATTAAGTATGTATTTTGATATTTTTTTATGTTTTTTATTACCTCTAGGAAGATGTGATCAGGATGTGGTCTTCCCTTTTCCTTCTTCTTATTGCTTAACTCAGAGTAACTTTTTGGGCCTCAGTTGGGTCTGGGGCTCCTCGGCGAGCCGTTTGTGCCTGTGGTGGGTGTGTTGAGCCTAGGGCAAGTGGTTTGGGCCTCTGGGGGCCTGGGTGTCAGCGACCAGGCTGCAGGAGGGTTGGGCCTCAGGCGGGTGGTTTGGGCCTTGGGCGGGGTGTTTGGGCATCAGGGGGGCTGAATATGAGCAGCTGGGCAGCTGGCGCCTTGGGCCTCAGCAGGCAGGTTGGGAGGATTGGGCCTTGGGGGGCCTGTGCCTCAGGGACCTGGCTACATGGCGGGTTGGGCCTTGGGGGCACTGGACCTCGGCGGCGACCAGGCTGTGGGCTGCCTGGGCCACGTGGCGGGTAGGTGATTTGGGCCTTGGATGGGTCTGGGCCTTTGTGACTAGCCTGTGGGCGGGTTGGGCCTCGGGGCAGGCCTTGGCCTCAGTGGTCATGTCTGGGCCTTGGGAGGGCCTTGGTCTCAGTAGGCGGGCCTGTGCCTTGAGCGTTCCTGAGCCTCGGTGTCCTGAGCCTCCACGGCTTGGCAAAGTGTAGGTCTAGACCTTGGCAGTAGAAGGCGGGGGTGGTGGCTGTAGGGAGGTGGTGTCTGTATCTGATGAAGTAAAAAAATGCCTCTCTCAGTCTCTCTGTACTGTGGGTACCCTGAATTTCCTGATATCCACTCCGTTATCCCTCTGTGTTTATTCAGCTTTGTTAGTTTATGCTTCCTTTTCTCTGGCAATGCAGCCTACTAAATGGGGTTGCTCTAGTCCTGCACTCCAAGGTCTGCAGGGGGCAGAGGCACTCGCTGGCGTGGGCGCGGGGAGCGGCAGCCGTGTGCAGGCAGGCAAAAGCTCTAAATGCCTGTAATTCCTCAGCAATTTGATCTTTTAAAAAAAAACGAGTTCAGAATGTTGAAATATAAGATCTTATGTTTGCTCAAAGGCTGTCTGTCTGCTAGACAGAGGTTTCCTATGTGTGATTCCACCCCTTTTCCCCGGAGCCTGCCCTACCTGAGCTTCCTGGTCCGGGAAGTGCTGGAAGTCCTCCATTTAGAAACATTTTAATGACAGATATAAAACATTTAGCTATCAAAATGGATTTCTATTGATCTTAATGAAAGTACAATGCATCAAATCCATTTGTTTCAGTTGTTCACCTGTGAGACATCAAGCAAGCAGTCAAGCCCCTTCAGGACAATCCCCCTCGAAGACTGAGACTCAAGACAATCACATGAATGGGCATATGGGCTTGCTAGAGACCACGTTGGTCTACTGGTGAGTGGAAGTAGGGGAAAGGCAGAATGAAGATATGGCTGAGTATGACCATGTTCCATGGATCCTGTTGATGTGGAGATGACAGAGAGAAGAAGAAGGGCTGGTTGGTCTGAAGTATGGTGAGACCTGGGGACTCCTGAGTCAATGGACAAGGATATATTCATAGAAGGCAAGAACTGAGAGTGAAGCATTCAGCTGATATGAAATGAGGAGAGATGCACCAAAATACCCAAATTTGCAGATAGTACCCATTTAACCTAGATGATGATTACAATTCAAAAAGAAGATAAAAAAAATTGATAAATGAAACAAGTGTAATTGCTACAATTTGATGAACTTGCTGTTTACTTATGGATGTAGTAGCTCAAAATATCAACTGAGAAGGAAGGAGTCTTTATCCTATACCTTCTATAAACAGGGTTTATTATTGTTGTTGTGAAGTGCCTTTGAGTAGGTTCTGACCCATAGCAACCCTGTATAGGGTTTCCAAGGAGTAGCTGGTGAACTTGAACCACCAACCTTACAATTAAAATGGCTTTGTAGTCTGGCACATTAACCCACAGTGCCACATCAGGATTCCAAAGAGGGTTGATAGGGATGGGCAATTTAGACATTAGCTACCTAAAATGGGGGCACTGTAAAGGCATGAAGTGACTGGGTTACCAGTTTTCTAAAGGGAGTTTAGGTTCAGAGTGTGCAGGGGAAGGTAAAATCCCCACTGAATAGTTTTCATCTTATCTAGTCTGGTGAAAGGAGATAGGAATAAAATTCTTAATATTCAATAGTGAGTAATTCTTATCATGACTAATTGCAATTGTTACAACGGTAAAGGTAGACGTTTTGTAACACAGAAAGTAGCAGTTAATCTTGTATTCCAGAAACAGAGGACTCTAGGACCAACAAGGGAGAAGAGCGTGAGCAGAGTATGGGATCCTATGCAGAGAAGCAGTGTCATGAGAGATGGATGCAGAGATAATGACATGGAGAGATAGAGAGAGAATAGAAGCAAATACTGTTAAATGATGATGCACAGAGGGGACTGCAATTATTGCAATGAAATGATGTGTATAACTGATGTTCTCCCAGGTAAACTATCACTCAATTTACAATGAAATCTAAAAAAAAAAATCCATTTTCTTCAAATACCAGTTTATATAGGCTAATAATATATGATCTATGGACTATAAAGTAGTCCACTGTGTTGCTATAGGGTAAGCACTGGACTTCAAGGTAGATTTGAATGGTAAGATGGTGGTTCAAACCCACTGGCTGCTCCTTGGAAACCCTATACACAGTCCCTGTGAGTAAAAACCAACTTGATAGCACTTAACAACAATATGGAAACAAAACATAATACATAAGGATTTCTGGATAGATAGATTATTTTTCTTTTCAGTCTTTATCATAAGTAAATATTAGCTTAATTTTTAAAAGTACATATTAGATTATGTACTGACTTTTAAAACCCCAGCAAGATTTACTTTTATAATTGGGAATGCCTACCTCCTCTTATGGAAAATTTGTTTCATTCTACTTAGCGAATGCTCACCTTGGTGAAGTGATGAATTTCATTGTATTTCAAGCCTGTTAAAGTTAACAGTGCCTTATTGGAACAGTCAGAGTGAACAATGTAAGAACTATGCCGCTGAGATTCAATTATAAGGTAGAGTACTGCTCAATCTTGTTGCTTATGGTGCAGCTGGGATTATGTTTTTCATCTTTCTTGTCCAGTTCTATATCTCAGGTTGATATTTTTGCCTAGGCAAACAGATAAATTTGGTTATCTTTAATGCTTCTGAATTTAATCCATATTCCTACTTTATACCATTCTTATTCCTAAAACATTGCACAAAAGTTGAATATTATTTCCTTAGCTGCAAAATGTCTGGAAACGTTATTACCATTCAATGTATCTTTTTTTTTCCTTTGTACTAGAAGGACACACATGCATGTAACTATGAACATCAATTTACATTGTATTTGCAATATTAAACAATTTCAAGGTTAGAAAAAAAAAGGCTTTCAGACTAACTTTTGAGTAGTCTTGGTTATTTTTTTTATATTTAAACCAAGATGTTGAAATAGTTGCTTTAATATTCCATCAATTTAGTTTAAAAGCAGACCTAACCATAAGAAAAGAATTTGAAATAATAATTACATAAAGTTGTTTTGTTTTTTGTTTTTGGCCCATAGTATGTTTTGTAATACTATTCCAAGAAAGTACATCAGTAAAAAATGGAGTGAAAGAAAATAGATAAAGCAGAAGAATTTTTATTTGGTATTTTTTCATTAATATGAAAATTGCATTATATTTTTACTTTTTGTAGCCATTTCATTTACTGAAGTAGGTGGAATAACAAAGAGAGAAGTCAGGAGTCTTACAATCATGACATTCAAAACGTAGTTCATAAACTAATTGTTGAAAAATAAATTGAAAATAAGTGATCATGAAATGATTAATTCTGGCTATGTTTTAAATAATAATAATTATTATTATTATTAGATTTAATGATAATATTAGGATTATATTTAAAAATGTAGTTCCTTTAACACTACACAAACTTCCAGCCCCTAATCACACTCCAGGAGGCAGTTTGTGAATGACTAAGAATGCACCAATATTAACTCATCAATTTATTAAAAGTATACCACCACCAAATGTTGCAGAAGCAACAGGCAATTTCTGTTGACACACAGAAGCAAGAAAGAGTACCTAAAACAAGTGGTCAAGAGACCGAGCAAGGGAATTATTCTGAGGGAAAAAAGGCATGGGAACTACCTGAAACATAATTCAAGAGAATGTTTGTTGTTGTTGCTCTATGCTTAGTTATGACTCAGCAACCATCTACAGGGTTTCTGAAGAGTGACTGTTGGTCTTGAACTGATGACCTTGTGGCAACCAGTTGAGTGCTTATACTACAATGCCATACCAGAACTCCAGAGGATTATTTGTTGTTGTTATGTGCCATGGAGTCGGTTCCGACTCATAGTGACCTTTTACAGGGTTTCTGAGGCTGTAATCTTTGCGGGAGCAGAAAGTCTCTTCTTTCTCCCATGGAACATCTGGTAGTTTTGAACTGCTGACTCTGAGGTTAGCAGCCCAATTCATAACTACTACACTACCAGAGCTCCTTTAGAGGACATTATGATGAGTGAAATTAGTCAATCACATAAGGGCAAATATAGTATGAGATCACTACTGTTAAAATTCAAGAAAGATTTTCATACTAAATGAAATGTTCTTTAATGATTACCAGAGGTGGAAGGTAAGCATGAATAATTCAGTTGCTAGAGCATGTTGTTGTTGCTGTGGTTGTTGTTAAGAGTCTTTGAGTTGGCTCCAACTCATATCGACCCTATATATGTTGGAGTTGACGCATGTTATCTTGAGTGACTGGAAAGGCAATATACAAGAACAGGCAGGTTGACAGAAAAATGATGAAGACAAATGAAGACAGGACAGCATGCAAGTGTTAAAGAGGATTTGTTGTTGTTGTTTAGTGCTGTTGGTTCTGATCCATAGCAACCCTGTATAGGGTTTTTGAGGAGTGACTGGTGAACTTGAACTGCCAACTTTGTGGTTCAAACTGATTTTGCAGTCTAGCGCATTAACGCACAGCACAGCACACCAGGACTCCGTTGAAGAGGATAGAGTTAAAGAGGATAGATGTAAATATATATGGGTTCGAAAGAGGATATTTCAAATACATGGGCATTTACCTTTGCTGAAAACAGATCTGTGAATGTGGTTGTGCATGTAGGGGTCAAAATGATGAAATTTTCGTAGATATTATCAACTATATTTATAAGGTTTTCAGTGGCTAACCATTCGGAAATTGTCCTCTTTCTTCCTTGAAGCTTGTTTGAAACCTATTCCATCATAGGTGATCCTGCTGGTATTTTAAATACTAGTGGCATAGCTTCCAGCATCACAACAACATACAAGTCACCACAGTACAACATCTTGACCTATGAGTGGTTGAATGAAATACTTTGCAACATTAAACAATATGGATGAATTTGAGAAACACCTTGTAACATGCATGAACCTAGAGGACATTATTATTGGGTGCCATCTAGCTGGTTCTGACTCTTTGGGACCCTATGTACAACAGAATAAAACACTGTCTGATCCTATGCCACCTTCACAATTTTCCACATTATGTTCCCTTTACACCCTCAACAACTAAAGCACTTGTGTAAAATAGTGTAAAAAGTATAAAGAAGTCTAAAAGTATATCTAATAATCAATGAATTTTCATTCTCCATATTTCATGTCTTCTGCAAGTTTCAATATCGAGAAGTTTTTCTCTTCACATGAATCAATGCTATTTAAAGATGTGTACTATTGATTTTCCTTTGAAATGATATGCTTTCAGGCTTCGGAATGAATGAATTCTTTTGTGGAAAGGAACCTAGAGTAAACTATGTGAATTTTTTTTAAGCAAATGAACGCCAGGTTGTTATATTAGAAATTATATCCTTATGACTTCTACTTTTAGTTGTCCCATAACTGGTTTATATGTGTTAATCTATTAATCTAGTAATTACAATAATATCTGGATATGTGCTATTAGCACCAATCACTGTGAATAATGTGTATATAACAGTGAAACTATCAAAATGATCCTTGTTAAATTATTTTGAAAACTAAAGAGTAATAGATAAATCACTTCAACATGAAATAAAACGTAGGGGAAATACCAACTACTATATAGGCATTAGGAGCTCTGGTAGGGTAGTGCTTATGAATCGGGCTGCTAACATCAGGGTCGGCAGTTTGAAACTGTTCCTGGGAAGAAAGATGAGGCTTTCTGCTCCCATAAATATTTATAGCCTCAGACACCCTGTACCGGGTCGCTATGAGTCGGAACAGACTACAAGGCACACAACAACAACATATAGGCATTGGGTCGCTTAATACAAAGTCAGTTTTGCAAACCTACCAGCCACTCCACGGTTGGAGATAATGAGACTTTTATAAAGGTTTACCGTCTCAGAAACCCTAGTAGATAGGGTCCTTGTGAGTTACAATGGGCTTGATGGCAGTGTGTTTGTTTTTTGTATTTTTGGTTTTATGTGTCAGAGGCAATGCCAGGATCTTGACTAAAAGCAGAAAATACCCAAAAGACATTTATTTGTACTTATTGACTAGGCAAAGGCATTTGATTGGGTGGATAACTTTCAAAGAATGGGGAACCCAGAATATTTTTGTGTGCTCATAAGGAATCTGCACATATACCAAAAAACAATTGTTCAAACAGAAAAAGGGAATATTGAATTGTTTCAAATCAGGAAAGGTATATGTCAACATTGTATCCTCTCACCGTACTTATTCAATCTGTATGAGCAAATACTCAAAGGAGTTGGATTATATAAAGAAGAATGTGGCTTCAGGAAAACTCATTAACAACCTGCAAAATGTAGATGACATAATATTGCTTATTGGAATTAAAGAAAAATTGAAAGATCAAAGGCTACAGCCTAAAGTATGGATTACACTTCAAAGGATTAAAAAAAATTCTCATAACTGGACCATAAATAGTATTATGATAAATGAAGAAAATATTGACGTTTCCAAAGATTTCATTTAATTTGGATACACAATCAACACTCATGGAAGCAGTAATCAAGAAATAAAATGATATATTACATTTGGAAAATCTACTGCAAAAGACCTCATTAAAGTTTGAAATCACTAAAATGTTAATTTGATTATTTAGGTGTGCCTGACTCAAGTAATGGTATTTTTAATCACTTTATACGCAAGTGAACGAAGGAAATGAGGATTACCAGGAAAAAAACTGATTCCTTTGAATTATAATGTTGCTGAAAAATATTGAAAGCATCATGGAATGTCAGAAGAACAAATTATCTATCTTGGAAAAAATACAGCCAGATTGTTCCTTGGAAGTAAATATAGCAAGAATTCTTCTCAACTACTTTGGAAATGGAGTCTTGGTGTGGCACTGTTGAATAAGCACTAAACCACAAGTTTGGTTTGAACTGCAAAGTTGGCTGTTCAATCTTACCACTACTCCTCAGAAACCCTATACAGGATTGCTATGAGTCAAAACTGACTAGATGTCACTTAACAATAACAACAACAACTTTGAACACGTTGACTGGAAGGATGAGTCCCTGAAGAAGGAAATCGTGTTTGTAAATGTGGGGGTCACTGAAACAGAAGCAAGCCCCCAATGAGATGGATTGATATAGTGGTAGCAATAGTGGTCTCAAATATAACAACAGTTTTAAGGATGGCACAACACCAGGCTGTGCTTCATTCATAGAATCTTTATGAGTTGGAACCTAACAACAAGAGCAACAGGCAGTGTCCTTAAAATAGCTTAGACAGGGGTGACAGAGTAATTCACAGAGTAATTGGCATTGAAGTTGAACCCTGAAAAGTACTGGCCTACTCTAGAAATAGAAAAAGTGTTTGTAAAGACAAAGATGAAAATAACATATATGACACCCAAGAAGAATTTGAATGAGTAGAGGTATAGGTATACATTTGGTTAGGATTTTTGTTAAAAAATAAACAAGTGTTAAGAGATAAAACCATAAAGAGAAACAGGAACCATAGAAAAGAGAGATATACACTCATCTTTTCTGAGTATGTGCTTAATTTGTTGTACATAGAATTGCTATGAATAGGAACCTAGCAACAAGAAAAAAAGACAGTGCCCTTAAAATATTTTTAATAGAGCATCATATTGGATATTTTGAAAAATTATGCAGGTTTACATTGGCAGAGAGTGTAAAAAATTAAGGTCAAAGTCAGGTACACCACGTAGAAATCTATTACAATTTTTCATGAAAGAATATAGTGAGTTGAAAAATAGGAGCTTTATAGGAATTTTATAGAAGTGAGGAAATTCAAGATATACTTAGGAGGTAGAAACTAAAGGTGAATTAATGGATGTAGAGGTCATGTTACAAAAGGATAACTAAGATTGACACCTAAGTTTCTAACTTGATTAGATAGCTGCTAATAGTACTACTGAAGTCCTAGTGTGGCGCTGTGGGTTAATGGGCTGTACTGAAAAGTCAGTTTAATCTGCAGGGTCGGAGGTTCAAGCTCACCATCCCATCCTCAAAAACCATATACAGGGCGACTAGGGATCAGAACTGACTTAAGAACACTCAACAACAATAATAGTCCTATCGATTAAGCTAGAAAAAAAAAAAAAAAGATTTTGGGACAATGAGTATGTTTTCATTTTGAAGTATTTCAATTTCATTCTTCCCAAATTACTTATAAATTTAAATATCTAATCCTCTTCAATATATTACAGTAAACCAAGATAGCCTATACGACCTAGTATGACTCTATAGGATCAGCACTGGATTTCTAACCTCAAGGTTGCTGGTCCTAACCAACCAGTGACTCTTTGGAAACCCTCTATAAGTTCTCTATGTGTCGGAGCTGACTTGACAACACTTAACAACAACACCAACATATAGACTTTGCAGTCATTATGAGTGAAATGGTGGAGTATACCACACATGGGTAAAAGATATAGAGTGCGGGATTAAAGGTGACCCGTACTGAAGGTGGACTCCTGGTGTGGGATCCGGGATAAAGCACTGGACCGCAAGGTCAGTTTTAACCACAAGGTCCATGGTTGAAACTCATCAGCCACTCCATGGAAACCCTAAACAGGGTCACTATGAGTTGGAACTGATTCAACAATAGCACTTAACTTATACAACATACTGAAGATAGGTCCTGGTGTGGTGCTGTAGAATAAGCACTGGACTGCTAAGCACAAGGTTGTCTGTTCAAACCCACTAGCCACCCTTTAGAAACCCTATACAGGGTCACTATGGGTCAGAACTAACTAAACAGCACTTTTGTTGTTGTTATCAGATGCCATCGAGTCAGTATGGACTTACAGTGACCCTGTATACAACAAAATGAAACACTGCCCGGTCCTAGCCCAACATCACAATCATTTCTGTGCCTAAGCCTATCATTTCTGAGGCTATACCAACAAAAGCAACATTATGAAGAGATGAATAGAAGAAATGATTAGAAAAAAAGACAAGGTAAGTAAGATAAAATGTTAGTAATAAAACCAAAGGCAAATAGTGTATCAAAAAAGAAATGGTAAACCATATAAAAAGTTGTCTAAATAATAATTATCATGAACTGTCTCAATTAAAGGGTGTCTTAGTCATGTAATGTTGCTACAACAGAAATATCATGAGTGGATAGTTTTAATAAACAGAAGCTTATTTTCTCATAGTTTAGGAATATTGTGGTCCAAATTCAGAGGGTCAGTTATAGTGGGAGGCTTTCTGTCTCTACTGGCTTTGAAGAAAGCTCCTGTCTCCATTCATCATCTGTAGCCCCAACATTTGGATATTTCCATGTATCTTAACACCAAACTTCTCCTAGTTCTAGGAGCTTCACAGAATGTTTATAGTAACTACTTCAAGTTTCCTTTTATCTTAGTATATTAAAAAGTTTTGCAAGCCACACAACAGAGAAACTCCTTTTACATAACATCAGGCCTGTGATTCCATCAAGGATATTTAATAGTTTATCACATCAGATTACATAGAGGATCATGACATAACTGCCACACCACAGAAAATCATAGCCTAGCCAAATTGAAACATACTTTGGAAGGACACAATTCAATCCATTACAAAAGGCATGGATGGAAGTAACAATTCCAATTATTGATGTGTAAATGGGAACCAAGGAAGACAGATAATAAAGAATATCATTTAAAGGTGAGCTGCTTATGTAGAATGTTCAAATAACCATGTGTGTCTGAGAGGTTTAAGGGCTATACATATTGCATGGATGTATTTTCAAGCGCATATTGTTTCATTTTTACATGAGTGACAGTTAAGTTCTGGTTCCCAATAAAATGTAGTTAGCACAGTTTACCCAGTCTTTCACTGAGTATATCTATCTGAACTGAATGAATGGAAGAGATATTTAAACATATAAAAAGGAAATGTTGTAAAAAAAATATGACCGAAAAGAACAGATTCAAAGTATGACTGAAAACATGTTTCACCACTACTATCACCAAGATGGCCAAACTTCATCTCTCATACTTTGGACATATTGTCAGAAGGAGTAATCTCTGGAGAAGGATATCATATTTGGTAAGGTGGAGGGTCAGAAAAAAGAGGAAGACCCCCAACGAGATGGTTTGACCAAGTGGCAGCATTGATGGACTCAAACGTGGCAACAATAGTGAGGTTGGCTGAGGACTGGGCAGTGTTTCATTCTGTTGTGCATAAGGTCACTATGGGTCAGTACCGACTCGATGGCACCTAACAACAACAATAACATCACCGATATAAACTCACTGAAGCCTAAAACTTCAAAATTCATATTATCATAGAGAGAAAATGTTCCAAGAAAAGACCAATAGTTGTACCTTAAGAAGTGAGAAATAAGTATCCTAACTCTCAGTGAGCCAATGTAAATCTCCTTTTTTCTTAATTTCTCAAATCCAGGATTCAATAAATTACCTGGCCAATAGGCTACGAAAACACTAAAAAGAGTGACTTATCCTCCACAATAGAAAAACTGGGCTCCAATAGAGTAATGAGCACCTCTGTTGCTTCTTTTTATTTTCTTCTGTTCTATCACTTGTCCAGGATATCAGTACAATAGAGATAAATACACTGTAAGAAAAGTACTTCAGATTTTAGTCTTTTCATAGGAGAACCAGATAAAGAAAAGAAAAACACCACAGAAATTGTAGACAGGGAGGATCTCAGAATATCATTCTGTAACATCTCTAATGCATTTCTGAGCTCAGCTGCAAACCACACATACATCAATCTGACTTGAAATAGCATATATATTGAGATCTAAAATATGGAATAGAACCAGTATAAGACTGCTCACCAGGTAGTGGAAATGCAGGGTAGATCTCAATAACATTACCATGGTTTTGAACACTGAAATAATCTACACAGAACCCTGGTTACAATTTATAACCTGAATCCTACTGTTCAACTGTCAGCAAAACAAATATTCCAACAATTTACATAGAATTTAAACTTGATTCAGCTTTTCATTACAGAATATTAAAATACTGTGTGCAAAATAGTATTACTTAGCATACAAAGTACCAAGAAAAATCTCAAACACAGAAAAAATATTAAAAAATGACAAAAACAAAAAGACATGCATACTTGCAATATTTGGCAAAGACTTAAAAGCAATTATTATCAATATGCTCGAATAATTAATCTTGAAAAAAATAAAAAGGTAGACAATCTCAGCTTAGAAAGAAAGAAGCAATGCTTATCCAAATAGAAACTTTAGAAAATATAGTTACAATGTTGTTGTTGTAACGTGCCGTCGAGTCGGTTCCGACCCATAGCGACCCTGTACAGGGTTTCCGAGGGTGTAAATCCTTACGGGAGTAGAAAGCCTCATCTTTCTCCCGCGGAGCAGCTGGTAGTTTCGAACCGCTGACCTTTAGGTTCGCAGTCCGATTCGTAACCACTACGCTACCAGAGCTCCTTATATTTATATCTAGGTGCTGCATATTTAAGACTGTAAAAGTGGCTTATTATAATGAGCTTTAAGAAAATTGAAAACTGTATTGGTGAAATAAAGCTGCCGCACGGAACCCCACCCACCTCCACCCCATCACACAAAACTACTCGTTAGTCCAGGGTAGCAAGACTGTCCTGCAAGGATTTTCCTGGGAAACCTTATCATATTCTACCTACAACTGATCTTCCCTTTTAGACTCCTTTTGTTCCCCATCCCAAAGAACATTTTAAAGGAATACCATGTGTGTACTTCAAGAATGTCAAAATTGCCAAGGATGTAAAAATTGCATAAATTGAAAAGTAAAGAATTCTTCAGGGAAGAAACATTGCCTTCACGATGTTTACAGTGTATAGACTATATCGAGGACATATGAAGCAATAGTTTCATGTATGGATATTTGGTTTGATCAATGTTTCTATAATTTTGTAGAAATACTTTATGACTTAACATTGTATGATGATGTTCTATTTTACAAAGCATAATGTCCTACATGTACTGTTTTTTTTTTTTTTTTCTGATAAATTGTTAAAATATATGAGACAAACTATCACTATCCTTACTTCTAAGGAGCATTCTGGCTGCAGTTCTCCCAAGACAAAGTTGTTCATTCTTCTGGCTTGTTGTTGTTATAAAGTGCTGTTGAGTTGGTTCCAGCTCAGTGACCCTGTATAGGGTTTTTCAGGAGCAACTGGTGGCTTGAACTGCTGGCTTTGTGGCTTACAGTGCAGCACTTATCCTACAGCACCATACCAGAAGTCCATGGTATATTCAGTGTTCTTCATCAATGCCATAACTAAAACGTATCAATTATTCCTTGATTGTCCTTAATCATTGCATGCATATGAGATTATGGAAAGTCCAATGACTTGGGTTAGGTAACCTTAGTCCTCATACTGACATCTTTGCTTTTTAACACTCTAAAGAGGTCTTTTATAACACATTTGTCCAATGTACATAGTTCGATTTTGTCACTCCTGCTTCCATGGATATTGATTTCTATGCAAGCAAAATGAAATTCTTAACAACTTAGATCCTTTCTCTATTTAGCATGATGTTGTATATTGGTTCACGTGTGAGGACTTAAGTTTTCTTTATGTTAAGGTGTAATCTCTACTGAGGAGTCATGGTGTGGCACTATGGGTTAATGCACTGCACTGCAAAGTCTGCTTGAAATGCAAGGTCAGCAATTCAAACTCACCAGCTGCTCCTTGGAAACCTTATTTTTATACAGGGTGGCTATGGGTCAGAACCGACTTGACAGCACTTAACAACAACAATCTATACTGAAGTGTCATCGCCATATCTTACATTGTTAATGAGTTTTCCTCCAACACTGACGATGTATTTTTTTGCCAGGTTTCTAACATAATTGGCTCAGCATAAATATTGAATAAATATGCTCAAAAGATACAACCCTGATGTATATCTCTGATGATTTTAATCCATATACTGTCTCCTTGTTCTGCTTGAATATCCATCTGCCTGTTGGTCCACATAAATTTTCCACAGGAGCACAAGTAAGTGCTTAGGAATTCCTTTTTTGCTCAATATTATCAGGGTAACAAATGAACCCTATTTGCTGTGATCCACACAGTCAATTGTCTTTACGTGGTCAATAAAGCACATGTAAACTTCTCTCTTGTATGATCTGCTTTCAACCAAGATTCATCTGATATCAGCAATGGTATCCTTTATTCCATGCACTTTTCTGATAAATCTGATTATTGTTCCAACCATGTTTGAAATATATTCAGCACAATTTTGCTAATACATATCAATGATATTATTTAATATTTTCTCCATTATATTGGATCACCCTTTTTGAAATAATATAATTCAGGGGTATTCTTCAAGTTCCAAAATCATTCTCACCTCCTCATTTAAGTTGTTCCTCCCCAATCACATAAACTCGCTACTCACCAAGGTTTCTTTTTAATCTGTTGAGTGGTTTTTGTCAGTTAGATACTATAATTTGTTGTTAAGTGTCATGAGTTAGCTCTGACTCATAGAAGCCCTGTATGGGGTTTCCAAGGAGCAGTTGGTGGGCTTGGACCACCAACCTTGTGTTAATTTATTTACATTATTCTTTTAATGTTGTATGCTCTTCATTAGTTTCCAACAAATTGCAACCTTATGTAGAGTTTCAGAGGCACAGCTGATGGATTTGAACCACTGATCTTGTTGTAGCCCAGTGCTTATCATACAAGACTCCATTCTTTTAATAAGCCTCTCCAATTAACTTAAAACTGCTTTTAATTGCATTCCTCTTTTTGCCCCGAAGTATATGATGAAGTATGCTTCTGAGAATCTGTAATTTATCAATATTTAGCAGTTCCAAAATGTATTTTTAGCATGCAGTAGTCATGTGATTATGTTGATGTGATTTATAAATGGTAGACTGAAGTAAAAAGGCCTGGAAATTAAATTTTTACCCACTCTACCTCTGTCAATGGTTTTGATAATTTGCTCTAAGAAGTAGCAGAATTCTTAAACAAGGTATATTCTCCATAAGCCTAGCCTATATTGCTAGGGATAGTTTTCAATAACAAGTGGAATAAAGTAGTAGATGTTGTTAAGATTATTCAGAAAATTAGAATATAATCTGTAAATCCTAAAATAAAGTTTCAGATAAACATCACAGATAAATAATTAATATATAACAAAATAAGAAAGAAAAATGCTTATTTTTGAGTTTCCATGTGAAAATGTGTGGATTTAAAAATACCTAATGTTTTGACCCTAAAGTGGTTATAGAAATAACAGCAGTATAACCAAAAATAACTAATAAGAGCCCAGTAAAAGTACTGAGAAAAACCTGAGTTAACCTTCCTTAGAAAGTTCTAGGACTTAGATAATTCTAGAAAAAAACTACAAATACACAGCTATACATTATATTAGCCTTCAGAACAATTATTTCTTCACATGTTTATAACCTCTGAAAATTGCTGTATATATTTTTTTAAGGAAATAAGATTGAAATAGTAAAATATTATTTCCGAATTATTGTGAAACTATTTTTGACGTTAAAGACCCCAGAGTGCCTTAGGAACTCCAGAAGGTCCTGGAGCACAGATCTGCTGAAATAACATGTACACAGAGCGGGAATTTGGGTATGGCTGGTTATGAAGTAAGAGCTAAATTATACAGATATTTATAATGTGTGTATAGTTTTGTAAGAAAAACAAAATAACCTTAGAATTTTGCATCTTGAGACAAATTCACTAGCAGAACCTAACAATGAAAACTTGTGAAGCAACTGTTGCACAAAAATGGAGAGATGGTAACTCATACAATTTAGCTGGGAAATAAATAAGGCTGAAATTTGTGATATTTTAGAGGGTAGGGCAAAAACATACTTAATGAAATATTGCATTTGAGCAAGGAGATGCCCCAGCAAAATATTGACACATCTTTTTTGCTGGACATTTAGGATAAAGTGCTAGAGGAAAAAGTAAATCTAAAGGATAACAAGAGAGATTACAAACAAAACATATGAAAAAATAGAGGGAGCCTATGATTTCCTAGATTGGATTTCTTTTCCTTTTATCTCCAATCCATTTCAAGTTAAAATATTCTTAGAGAAATGTACAATTTGTTCAGAAATAAAAAAAATATTAAGCTCGATTTCTAGAACTTTAAATAAATTAACTTTTTTTTAAAATGGCATATTTCTGTGACTTAAAGTGTCTAAATTCACAAGAAAACCCAAGACTAACAAATTACAGATACATATTTAGAACAGAATTTGTTGTAATTATATGTCTCCTTAGGGAGAACATGTGTATGCCTCAAGAGTGTTTCGGCAATGATTTTCAGTGTTCTGATTATAGCCTTTATCCCATGCTTTCCTAATTCAGAGGACAGGCACAGTTTTTTTCTTCCTCTGTTAATTAGTTTCTCTTCAATAATCCAGATGTTTTGTTTATGTAATTTATCCTTTCCTGTTGACTTTTTGTAATGAGATTAATCTGTTTGATTTCCCTCCTTCCAGCTCAATATTATGATTCTATAATCAGCCCCTTCAAAAGAGAAATGGGAACCCCTATCTAAAACTTTAGAAGGCTTACATTTTTAGGGAAAGGCCACTAGATAAATTTTTAATGTTTTTACATTATCTTCAACTCATAGTTGCATGAAATATTCTATATCAATACAAAAATAGAAATAAGCTATAGAGGTATTATAGAAAAAAATATGGTGGTTGTGGTGGTGGTGGTGTGCCCTGGATGGGTTTTGACTCATGGCAACCCTGTATAGAGTTTCTGGGGATGAAAATCTCTATGGAAGCAAAAAGTCTCATCTTTCTCCTGCAGAGGGTCTAATATATATGAACTGCTGACCTTTCAGTAAGTAGCCCAGCTTGTAATCTACTGTGCTACCAGGGTGAAATTTTAAAAGTTTTAGATTATCTTCAACTTATAATTGCTTATAAAATTCCATATCAATAAAAACATGGAAATAAGTTATAGACGTATTATAGCAAAATTATTGAATGAAATATTTAAAGGGATACAGTTGAATAGTGATTTAAAAATATAAAACAGAGTGAAATAGATTTAGCCTATCTTTTATAACTGAAGTATAAGTATGTTTTTGCTTTGCTGCCCTAAACTATTTCATTCTAGAGTCCCTTTTAATAATTAATTCAATTTTCTTCAACATCTCCATGCTAAATTTTCTTGAAAACACATGTCATATACATTTATATGTGGTGCTGTAGAATAAGCATTAATAATAGTTATCTCAAGATTGACGCTTCAAATCCACCATATGTGACTTGGAAACCTATACAGAGTCGCTATGAGTTGGAACTGACTGGATGGCATTTAAAAACAACAACATGCATGTATGTGAAGGAACACAAGTGGCACTCTACAAAAAGCACTGGATTTCTAACTATCAATCCACTACTCATCTGTCAGTTTGCTTTCCTTTTGCTGTGATGCTGATAACTATGTCACAGATATTATAGATACCAGCAGGGTCACCCATGGCAGACAGGTTTCAGCAATGTATCAAGACTCAGAGAGATGGAATAGACAAAGCATTTATAAGGTATAAAACTTGGCCATGGTATTTTCAATTGCTTCCTAGGTATATGCATTTGAAATCTGGATATTGAATAAGGAAGCCCGGAGAAGAATTGATGAATTTGAATTATGATGCTGACGGGGGTAATGAAACTACTGTGAATGCCAGAATAATGAACAAATCTGTCTTGGAAAAAATGCAGCCAGAAATGCTAGTGTCCTCTGTTCCTGGAATGCAAGATTAACTACATCCCTTATGTTACAAAACTTCTACCTTTACAGTTGTGACAATTGCAATTTGTCATGATAACAATTACTCACTATTGAATCACAAGACTCTTACTGCATCCCTTTCACTAGACCTGTCTAGACAACATGAAAACTATTAAGTGGGGATCTGACCTTCCTCCACACTCTCAAACTGAACTCCCTCTTAAAAACTTGTAAGCCAGCCACTCCATGCCTTTATAGCACCCCATTTTAGGTAGCCAATGTCTGAGTTGCCCATCCCTATCAACCCTGTGTGCAGAGGGGATAGGCTTGATCCTTGATGTGAAGACTCTTTTCCTCTTCGTTGGTATTTTGAGATACTACATCAAAAAGTATAGGTCAAGTTCATCAATTTGTAGCAATTTACATGTTTCCTTTATCAAATTTCTTTATCTTCCTCTATTAGAGTTCTGACCATCATGCCATTGAAGCTAGGTTAAATGAGTACTAGCTTCAAGTTTGACGTGCTTGTGCATTTCCACTCACTTTATATCAACTGGATGCTTTATCCTTGGCCTCTGTGGTTAGGCTTTGTCCGTGGGCTTAGGAGTCCTCAGATCTCACCACATTTCGGACCAACCAGCACTTCCTCTTCTCTTTCTCATCTCCAAGTTGAAGGGAGTCTATGGACCATGGTCGAACTCAGCCCATATCTTCATTGCTACATTTTCACCTCTTCCACTCACTAGTAGACCAACATGGTCACCAGCAAGTTTACATACCTGCTCATGTGTTCCCTTTGTGTTTTAGTCTTCAAGGGAAGCTTGTCCTGAAGGGACTTGATTACTTGACTTGATGGCTCCCTGGTGAATAACTTGCTTGTTCTTGTAGTAGCCAATCAGACTGCCATTTTTGTTTTCAATTTTTCTTGCTGGTCTTACTTTCAAGAAGTAGCTTTTATTCCTCTAGACGCTCCAGGCTGGTCTGCATGTACTTTCAAGTGGGAATGTCCCACATCAAATAGTCCTGGATGGGGCTCAGTTTTCCACCTCAGGTCCTATATACTACAAAGGCCCTCCAAGAAGCCTATTTCACTGGGGAAGTTCTAGAACCCCTTTTAGGTATTCCAATCAGTTATAGGCTGAAGATGGGTTTACAAGTTTTCTGTAATCATGTTTCCCAAAATTCCTTTCTATACAACTAAAGTGTCTATTTTACAATAATAGGCAAGGAAAACCAACATTCATAAGATGGTTAAGCATCTTAACATTACTTCCCCTCTTTTACTGATTCAGACTATGCCTCAATCCCTGTATCACGAATCCCTGTTATTCTAAGATTGAGCATGTGTCACTACCTTTATCCCATTTAATCCATGCAAATTTGCCTAAGTGTTCCCCTATCTACCTTGTTCTTCCATCATCTTTCACCTTCTTGTGTATTGCTCCCATGAGTGCAATGTGGAACCCTATCCAGAGACATCAGAGATAGAGGTAAAGGTGATGACATTGAGAAATAGAGCAGCTGAGAACTCTAGACTCAAGGAAAGAGAAAGGCTGTGTGCTGGCAGCCAGGAGGCAGGCTTGCTGAATATGTCCTTTGTTTGTTTAAATGATTATATAATCCTGAGTGTTTTTGTGTACATAAAAAACAAAAACAAAAAGCAGAGGGAATAGAAGCAAATGCTGTTGAATGGTGATACATGCAGGGGATTGTAATCATTGCAATGAAACAAAATATGATAGGATGAGTGCAAAACTGATGTTCTCCCATGTCTCATGTAAACTATCACTCAAAGCACAATACAAGCTTCACAATAAAAATTAACAAATCTCAAGTAGACATCTTCCAAAATCATTGAAGCTTTGCAACAAAGCTTTACAGAAATACTGTCCTTTATAAAATAACAGTATTGACATATATAAAGCTATTTTTTTTAAAGGAAGGATTGGAAGACGTCAAAGACAAGGAAGACTATAAACTTCAATGAGTTATTAAAAATAAAAACAAACTGTGGCTGAAGTTAAGGAACTGATGGAAGAAGGTGGTAGAATTACCATTGATGTGATAACTACTGAAGTTGGAATTTCACCCTGTTTGGGTTTTCTAGTTTAAGAAAATATTTTGCCTTCAGTAAGTTTTTCAGCTCCAGCTGAAAGGTTTCTGGAAGATTAACTAGTTCAAAGAGCTGATCTTTCTATCAGCGTTTTAGCAAATTCTTTTTTATCAGTCTTTTAAGCAAATTCATACCTAATGAAGATGATTTTATGGAACAAATTGTAATGGGTGACAATAAAATCCATAGAGCATTGTCCAATCAAAATAGAGACTTTCTGATGGGATCTGAAGAGCCAGTTAAATACTAGACAGAGAAGTCAGCTCAGAAAGTTATAGTGACTCCAAAAGGATAAACTTGAGATATTCTCTTGAAGTACACAGAATGATCACAGGGTTTATTCCTAAAAACCTATTTTGCTTTGTTATTTTAAATTTAAAACTGCTTTGTTTATAAAAAGTTCAGGAAAGTTTCACTGAGGAATTTATTTTCTGCTCATAACAGTGCAAATGCTTATTCTTCATGGTTAGCAAGGACTGCCCATAAGAATTTTCTTAGGAAATCTTGCTCAATTCACACTCTAGCCCTGATCTTACCTTTTGAAACTTCTTTTTATTCCAGAACCTTAAGGATTATTTAAGAGGAACATAATTTGTATCCATTGATAATGTCTAAACTGATATTTTTACATAGTGTAAATTGAATAACAGAATTATTTAGTGAAGATTAGAGACAGGAAACGCCTTCTTCAGAAATGTATAGACCAAGATGGCAGAAATGTCAAGAAACAACACTTAATATTTTGATTTTTGTTGTCTAAAACAGTTCCTATGATTTTATAGAAATACTTTATCACTTACCCTCATGCATACTTATGTAAAATACCCTTAAAGATATCAGAGGGTTGTTAATGCAACCAACACACAAGGGAACATAACTCAAATAAATAGGGAGGTATACTGACTTTGCAATGATATCACTAATTCCATGTCCTTGTCTGAATACAGTTTAAATTTCTAGAAGTTCTCTGTCAATATATGGTTGCAGCTGATTTTGTATTATCTTTAGCAAAATATGAGTTGTATGCGATATTAATGAAATTGTCCAATGATTTCTCCATTTCAGTAGATGAGTGAGTCTCTCCAGTGCCACATCACTTTGTTGAAAGGTTTCATTGTGTATTCCATCAGTTGCTGGTGTCTTTTTCTTTGCCAATGCTGTCAATGTACCTTAAACTTCTTCCTTCAGTAGCATTTGCTTTTAATCAAATGCTACCCTTTGAAATAGTTGAACATCGCCCATTTCTTTTGATACAGTGATTGTCCTTCCCTTTTGGTTTTCTAACTCCAGGTTTTTGCACATTTTGTTATAATATTTGACTTTGTGTTTTGAGCTAACCTTTGAAATTTTCTATTCAGCTCTTTTTCCTCCTCATTTTTTCCATTTGCTTTAGCAGCTCTATTCTGGAGAGTAAGTTTCCTAGTCTTCCGACATACAACTTTCTTGTCTTCTTATTTACCTTTGGCTTTCTTCCTGTATGATACTCTTGATGTTATACCACAACTCTTCTGGTCTTCAGTCTTTAGTGTCTAATGTATCAAATCTGTTCTTCAGATGGTCTCTAAATTCAGGTAGAATATATTTAAGGTCATATTTTGGCTCTCATGGGCTTGTTTTAATTTTCTTCAACTTCTGTCTGAACTTGCATATGAGCAATAGATGGTCTGTTCCACAATCTGCCCCTGACCTTGCATTGGTGATGATATGGAGTTTTTCCACCCTCTTTTCACAACTGTAGTCAATTTGATTTCTGTGTATTCCATGTGTTGAAGTTCATGTGTATATCCATCTTTTATGTTGTTTAGAAAAGGTATTTGAAACAAAGAAGTCACTGGCCTTGCAAATTTTGTCATGTGACATACAGCATCATTTCTATCACCAAGGCCATATTTTCCAACTACTGATGCTTCCTTTCTTTGTTTGAAAACTTTGCATTCCAATCACCAGTAATTATCAATACATTTGATTGCATGTTTGATCAATTTCAGATTGAAGAAGCTGTTGTTGTTGATAGTGGTGTGCCATGGAGTTGGTTCTGACTCATGGAGACCATGAATAGGGTTTCCAAGGCTGTAAATCTTTACCAGAGCAGAAAGTCTCATCTTTCTCCCTTGGAATGTCTGATAGTTTCAAACTGCTGATCTTGATGTTAGCAGCCTGACTTATGACCAGTACACTACCAGAGCTCGTAAAGAAGTTGGTAGATTTCTTCAAATGTCTTCTTCACTGGTTTTAGTGGTTGGTGCATAAATATGAATAATAGTGTTATTAACTGGCCTTCCTTGTAGGTCTGTGGGTATTCACTTATGACAGACAACATTGTACTTCACTACAGGTCTTGTTATGTTCTTTGTGATGATGCATGTGATACCTACCATTCTTCTTTCATTTGCCACTCCAGGCATAGTAAACCATTGATTGTCAGATTTAAAATGGCCAATACCAGTCCATCTCAGCTCACTAATTCCTAGGAGATTGATGTTTTTGTGCTTCATTTCATTTTTGACAATTCCCAATTTTCCTAGATTTATACTTCCTGTAGTCCATGTTCCGATCATTGATGGATGTTTACAGCTGTTTCTCTTTATTTTGAGTTGTGCCCATCAGCAAATGAAGGTTCCAAAGGCTTTACTACATTTGCATCAGTTAGGTCATCTCTACTTTGAGGAGGCCACTTTTTCACGGTTGTGTTTAAATCCAAGGGACTCATCTTCTGGCACAATATCTGACAATATTCTGGTGTTCTTTATTTTGTTCCAAAATTTAATATTATGGTGCTGACAGTGTTATACTGTTATTCATAGAGTTTTCAGTGACTAAATATTAGAAAGTAGTCTGTCTTTTCTTCTTCATCTTTGTCTATCTTTGTCTGGAAACTAAGCTGAAACCTGTCCACTGTGGACAACACTGCTGACAATTAAAATACCCATGACGTAGCTTCCAGAATCACAGAAACACTAAAGCCACCACAGTATGACAAACTGACGGGTAAGTGATGGAATTAGTTATTCTAGTTTCCTATTAAAGGTAAGCATGAAACTACTATGAAGGAAGATCATTTCGTCTAGTTTTGCATACACAAGGTTTGACCAAAGCAATAAAACATATTTAGCCTTCTATGGGATATCACCGACTAACCTAATAAAAAAGCCAAAAATGAAAATAGAACCCAAATATAACAAAACAGTAATTGATAAACAATGTCATATAATTATTCTAGACTTTAGAAATTTTACATTTTATCTTTAAACTGGCTTTGATTGAGATGTTAAAATTCTAGAAAATTTTCAGGAAAATAAATTTAAATGCACACTGTAGAACCAGAAAATACAATATCCAAAAGCAAGAGGTCAATAGAAACCAAGAGGATCTATCTAGACAAAACACTGGTATTTAAAAGTAACAATTTTGATGATATTTTTAAGTGCCATCAAGTCAGTTCTGACTCATAGTGACCCTGCACAAGGTTTCTGAGGAGGGGCTTGTGAGTTTGAACAGATGACCTTGTGGTTCAAACCAACTTTGTGGCCCTGTGTTTGTCCTACAGAGTCACACCTGGACTATGTTTTTGTTAAGTGAGTAGAGTCTATTCCAACTTATAGCAGCCATGTATAGGATATCCAACGAGTGGCTAGTGAGTTTGAAACACTGACCTTTCAGTCCAAGCCAATCTTGCAGTTCAGTGCCACATCCGGACTATATAGAAGGGGGAGGGGGAGGAGAGGAAGCATGAGGGAGAGATATATAGAACTGAGTAAAAAAGTCTTAAATATTTTAAATTAGGTAAAATTAAAATTATACAGAAGAAGAAAATTAAGCTTTATCATGAATCAGTACTTAGAAATTAATTGTTTTGGTGTTGTTGTTGCCTTCAAGTTCAATTTCAAATCACGGTGATACTGTGCATAACAGTATGTGACATATCTTATTGTTGATAGTCTCAAGTCCATTGTTGAAATCAATGTGTATTAGTCTTCAAATAGGGGTTGGGAGTTCATCTTTTAGTCCTGTATCATACATTATTCTGTATTTCTGTGATCTCCAAGACAAATTATTTACCATCTAATTATGGATTGGCCAGTGGCAGCATCAATGGACTCAAGTGTGGCAACAGTAGTGAGGTTGGCCCAGGATCAGGCAGTGTTTCGTTCTCCTGTGCATAAGGTCACTATGAGTCGGTACCCACTCAATGGCACCTAACAACAGCAACAACAAATTTTCAGAAATAAATTGCCAAGCCTTTCTTCCTACTCTTAGTCTGGAAATTGTGTTGAAACCTATCTATCCAGGGCAACCCAACTAATACTTGAAATGCATACCTCCTAGCATCATAGCAACACTTAAGCTACTTCATTAGCACAGACTGATAGAGTATGGATTTGAAGATAGTAACAGAAAAATTTCAAATATTTACAAATGAGTCAAGTCACTGATTCA
Organism: Chrysochloris asiatica; assembly: GCF_000296735.1. Lineage (NCBI taxonomy): Eukaryota > Metazoa > Chordata > Mammalia > Afrosoricida > Chrysochloridae > Chrysochloris > Chrysochloris asiatica. The sequence goes on along the minus strand of NW_006408581.1, from coordinate 4,927,406 downwards.
TGAAGTTGAATAAATATCATGCAGAATACTTACAACAATACCCAGAGACAAGGCAAACATATTTCTATGCATTCAAAGAAAAAAATATAAGAAACAAGACTAAAAACTAAAGTTCAGAAATATTTAAAATGGCAATTTAGTGTAATGGCATCTTTAAAGTAATTAAGAAAATTGCTGTCGACTTAGAAGGGCATAGCTGGCAGAAAAGTTTCTTAAAAATAAAACTAAAATAAAACATTTTATTTTTAATATTTTAAAGCTGACACATTAAAATAAAAGTTGAAAGTCTTAATCACAAGTGTTATTGTTGTGAAGTGCCATCAAATAGGTTCTGACTCCTAGCAACCCTGCATAGGGTTTCCTAGGAGCAACTGGTAGGTTTGAACTATCAATCTTGTGGTTGACAATCCCATGCTGATAATACAGTGTCACTCCAGAAGTCCTTATCACAAGTAAACCTATAGTAAAGGAAACTTTAAAGACAATTCTTTAGACCAAAGGAAAGACTTCTAAGATCAAAGCATGGGAAGTCAGGGAGAAGTACACAATAACTTAAAAGTTGTTGTTAGTGCCATAGAGTCGATTCCAACCCATAGCGACCCTGTATAGAGTTCCAAGAAGCACCTGGTGAGCTTGAACTGCCTACTTTGCAGTTCAAACGAGTTTGCAGTCTGATGCATTATCCCACAGTGTCATACCAGGATCCCAAATCTAAAAGTAAATATGTACAAATAAGAATAAATGTTGACTGTAAACCAAAACACCTTAAATTAATAATATTATTATTTTATGTTGGATTCACTATGAATGTAAAGTCAAAGTATGTGGTGATGTTAGGGGCAAGTACAAGTGAAAATTATTATTAGACTTTAATTAAAGATATATTCTCTCTATACTAAATCAGTATAGTTAAAAATTAAAATCTGTCCAATGATAAAATGAAGGACTTGAGAAGTTATAATAAGAGTACTTACACTATATCCCTCAATCACAATTAATCTGGTAATTATTAAAATATATGAGGCTACATTGAGCCTAATAATACATATAACAATCTGGATGGATTAGAAAGTTTATTTGCATCTAATATATATTTTTAATTAATATACTCTCATTAGACATATTGAAACTGTATATATGGTAATCTTTTAACATTTTCTCATATTTAACAGAGATTAAGGATTTTTTTTTTCTTTTGAAGTCTATTTTAATCATGTGAATTATCTTTTGATCCAACAGGTTCAATTTTTACAACACCTTTTAAACCACATTGTTATCTTTATTGGAATGAATAGCTAAAACTGATCCTATTATTACAAGTTTTCAGAAAATCTGACAGTTGATAACTAGAGGAAGATTATATTAATTTACTTGCCATAGGCTTTTGACATAATTATTTCTTTAACATTTTACTTCTTACTAAAGCAAAGAAAGGCAAAGCTGGATAATGGGTCATTCATTGGCTTTCTCTCAGTGTGAAAACCTTCTGGGGTAATTTCTTCAATTTTGAAGAACTCATAGACTTAACTTTTTTAGAAAAAAAATTCTCAGTAATATCACATAATCAATAGTGAGCCATGCCAATTTCACTTCACATACTGTATTATAGAGCCCTGTAAAACAGTGAGTAAAATGTCGGACTGATAACCAAAACTTTAGCAGTCCAAACCCAGAAGTCACTAAGTGGGAGGAAGATGTATCTATTGACTTTCATAAAAATTTATAGCCTTAGAAATCTTGTGGAGCAGTATTATTCCATTCTATAAGATTGCTATGAATCAGAATGGACTAGAAGGCAGGGGATTGGGCTAATATGATTAGTGTATCTGTTTGTCAAGCAGATACAAAATCTGGTATTATGTAGCAAAGAAATAGAATTGATATAATTCCAAATTGCCTTAATGTTCCTAGTTACAGAGATAATATCAGCAAAAGCATTCATTGTACAATACTTTGATACTTGGATATACTGGTATTTGATGTTAAAAATTGAAAAAAAAAATCTGTTTGAATATAGGAGTTTTTATTATTAACAGGACTCCCAGTGTGGTGTTGTAGGATATGCACTGGATGGCTAACCACAAGGTTGGTGGTTCAAACCAACCAGCTGTTCTTTAGAAATTGTATACAGGATCACTATAAGTCAGAACTGACTCAATGGCACTTATTAAAACAGCAACATTTTTAACTTAAAGCAAAGCATGTGGCACAACCTATATCTCAAATTTTACTGTTTGTTTACTTTCTAGTATGGGGTGGCTAAAATATCTATTTTTCTTCCATATAATATCTAGTTTTTAAATATGCTAATGACAGTCTTTGAAGATGGATTTCAGGGATTTGTTATTGCTTTTTTAAATGCTGTGCAGTCAGTTCTGATTCACAGCAAACTGTATAGGGTTTCCAATGCCTTAAACCTTCGTGGTAGTAGAAAGCCTCATCTTTCTGTCACATTGTGGCTGGTGGGCTTAAACTGTAGACCTTGGGATTCTCAGTTCAGTGTGTATCATATGGAGCCACCACTGTCCCTCAAGGATTTAGTGTTGGTTTAATATTGGCTATTTTACTGCATTAGGATATAAGTTTCACACAAATTTCCCACTTATTTCACATTATAAAGCCTTCTAAATATATTTTTAAATATTTTATTTCTTAAATTGGGTCATAGAACAAAAAGAGCATTACAAAAGAGTACTGGCAAGTGGACTATGGTATCCAAGCACTGTGTGTAGTATATCAAGTGACAAATGACTGTAGTAGAATGAATAATAGACAAGTATAATAAAATCAAGGAATCAATTTGTAAACATTGGTAGAATGGGAATAGTAGATAAAAGCACAAGTAAAATGTAATTCATGTTTGTATAATTTCCACAGATAACCATATGCCTTTCATAATATGATGTTGTTGGGTACCATTGAGTTAGTACCAACACATAGCTACCCTATGCACAATGGAACAAAATACTGCCCATACCTGTGTCAACCTCACAGTCATTTCTATGTTTGAGCACAATGCTGCTGCCATTGTGCCAATCCATCTCATGGGGTGGGGGTGGGGCACCTACCTCTTTTTCTCCAACCCTCCACTTTACCAAACATGATATCCTTCTCCAGGGACTGGTGTCTTCTGACAATATGTCCGAAATATGAGAGATGAAGTCTGGACTTCCTACCTTCCAAGGACGATTCTGGCTCTACTTCTTCTAACACAGATTGGTTTGTTCTTTTGGCAATCCATTTAATATTCTCCTCCAATACCATAGCTCAAGTACATAAATTATTCTACAGGCTTCCTTATTCATTCTTCAATTTTCACATATATATGAAACATGACAGATGCTTGTGTCTGGTGCACCTTAGTCCTTTAATTGGCATCTTTGCTCTTGAACACTTTAAAGAAGTTTTGTGTAGCAGATTTGCCTAATCCATTCATGTGTGTATATATTTACACACTATCAACTATTCAGACTGTATTGTTTTAGAATTATAGTGACAACTGTTCCTGACAAGAAAGTAGTAGAGTACAATAGACCAATACTACTTATGAAACTACAAGAAAAAAAAAAAATTGTGTAGCTTGCTGTTGAGATGATTTACAGTGACCCATGCAAAATAGAACAAAACACTCTGATCTTGTGCCATCTTCACAGTTGATTTTATGTTTAAACTCATTGTTGCTGCCACTATGAAAATCCATTTCATTGAAGGCGTTCTTCATTGTTATGGACCCTCTATTTTTCTAAGCATTATATCCTCCAAGGACTGCTATTGTTGTTAAGTATTGTCAAGTCATTTCTAGGGTTTCCAAGGAGCAGCTAGTAGGTTTGAAGTACGGACCTTGTGGTTCTCAGTCCAAAGCTGATCCTACAGCCCTACACCAGGAATCCAAGGACTGATCCTATCTAAAACATGTCCAAAATACAAGCAATAAAGCCTCATAATCCTGAATTCTAAGGAGTATCCTATTTGTAATTCTTCTAATACAGATTCATTAGCATACTTTGCTAACATCATATTTCAATGAATCTGTTTTTTTCCTTATTCATTGTCCAACTTTCACATGTTTATGAGTAAATTGAAATATCATGGCATGTGTTAGGTGTAACATATTCCTCAAAACAAAATGTTTGGTTTGATACAAGAGGTCTTGTGCCAGATATCTGCCTAATGAAAATTTAATTTGATTT
>NW_006408581.1:4918925-4920175 GCF_000296735.1 Chrysochloris asiatica | reverse complement strand
AAATGGGAGGGAGGAGGGCTACAAAGGCACGTGACTGGCTTACAAGCTTTCAAAAGAGAGCCTAGTTCCAGAGAGTATAGCAGAAATTAGAATCTTTACTGAGTGGTTTCCAATCTGTTGGGATGGGGCTGATAAAAGGAGATGGGGATAAGACTCTTGTGGTGCAATAGTGAATAATTGCTATCAGGACTGACTGTAATGATCAGAAATGTAAAGGAAGATGCTTTGTTACAAAAGGAGTGGAGTGGTTGATTTTGCAGTGCTGGAGCTGAGTTTGAGGGGTATACCCTTTGGTTGTTTGATGATGCATGAAGGGTATTGTAATCATTGCAATGAAACAAAATACAGTAGGAGGAATGTAAAGCCGATGTTCTCTCATGTAAAATATCACATAATTCACACACAAAAAAACTTTAAAAAATAAATAAATAAAGGGCTCTTGTGCAGCAGATTTATCAAAAAAAAAAAAATGAACATTTTAGTCAATTAACATTCTGACTACACTTCTCAGAGTTATGCCATTTCCAGAGTGTTATGTAATGGAATTACATTGTACAAGATACTTAAGCCTTTTAAGTTTTATAACTTTCAGCTAGTATCATATAATTCATTGGAAATTCATTCATGTCATTGCATTTATTAGTTGATTAGCTTTTCTTTCATGAGAGTATTAACATATTGATATAAACCTATTTCTATCAAGTACATTCCAACTAATAGTGATCTTATAAACAGACTAGAACCATCCCATATAATGCCCAAAACTGTGAATCTATATAGAATAATGTTGTCACATCTTTCTCCCAATGAATGGCTGGTGGGTTCAAACTACCTTTCTTTCATTTAGAAGCTTAGTGATTATCACCCAGTGTCTAAATTATTTTCTCAGAGATGGATATACCATAGTTTATATGCCTATTAACTGGGTAATGGTCTTTGAGTTGATTCCAACTTTTGACATTTATGAATAAATTTACCATAAATTTTTGTAAATATATAAAGTTGGAATTAATTTGATCTATGTTGAATTAAACCTGTATATATTTACAAAAATATATAATTTAGAGATCTTGTCAAAAGCAGATTTGATGCATTAGACACTAATGATTAGAGACCAGAAGTGTTGTGAGATGACATCAAGAACATCATACAGGATGAAAGCAAAGGGTCATTAAGAAGAAAAGAAAGAAGGAAGAGACCAAAACGAATGTCAGAAGATGCTCTGAAACTTGCTTTCCAGTATAGAAATG
>NW_006408581.1:4917752-4918825 GCF_000296735.1 Chrysochloris asiatica | reverse complement strand
ATGGCACTTAACAACAACAACAACATAGAGGAATTAGGGCCTCCAGTGCTGTGTCAATTTGTTGAAAGATTTCAATTTATATTCATCAATTCTTGGAACCTTGTTTGTTTGTTTTTTTTTCCAATGCCTTCAATGCAGACATTGTTTGTTGCCAATGTACTTCATTCTTTAACACCTATTTAAAATAATTCATTAATATATAAGGACACATAAGCTACAAAATATATTTTAATTAAAATTATACATTCCAATATGTACACGAGTATATATATTTAAAATGTTTGTTCTTGTTGTTAGGTACCATCAAGTCAGTTCCAGCTTCATACTTGGTAAGGTGGCAGGTGCATTAAAAAGAGGAATGCTCCTAATGAGGCAGGTTGATACAGTAGCTGTAGCAATGAACTCGAATATAACAATTGAGAGGATTGAGCTGAGCAGCGTAGTTTTACATTCTGTTAAGAATAGGAACTCTAAGAGTAGAACTGACTTGATGGCACCGGAACAACTTCTAAATATGCATGAAAGACATCACACTAAAATAAGACATCACACTAAAATTTAGAACACAATTGAATCAAAAATTGAATTATACTCAAAGCATGATATATTAAACTTATTGAATACCCTCTCATATGAGTGTCTGGTATTTTTGGTTGTTATTGTACCATCTTTTTATAATGACCTTGCATACAGTCACTATGATAATCTGAATTAACAATGCTTATTATTTGAATTTGTTGTGATTACAACATGTTATATGAAAATTTATATATGATGTAAAGTTGATGTAAAAGTACATATGAAGGTAAATAGAAAACTATTGCTACTAGGGTTCAAGTTCACATTTGTACAGGTTTACTCCAAACAAAATGTGTTTAAGCATGTGATTTGTGGTTGGCTGCAAATAAGTTCTTTTAGTAATGCATATTGTTAGGCTACCTTTGAAATTAAGGTCTAATGAAAGCAGTGGCTTCTGAAGTTAACAGCTGGCCTTGTCAGGTGCCATCAAGTCAGAACCGACTCATAGCGACCCCATGCACCCAGAGAACTTCCAGAGGTTCAAGCTGGATTCA
>NW_006408581.1:4914038-4915007 GCF_000296735.1 Chrysochloris asiatica | reverse complement strand
TTCAAACCTCTACTTGAGGTATTGAGGATTCCTGGTGTGGTGCTTTAGGTTAGTGTACTAGACTACAAAGTCAGTTTGAAGTGCAGAGTTGGTAGTTCAAGCTCACTAGCTGGTGCTCGGAAACCCTTCACAAGGTTGCTATGGGTCAGAACTGACTTCATGGCACTTCATAATAACAACATATGGACAAAATATTGAATGATGCAGAAAGTATCCAAAGATGGAAGGAATACACAGAGTTGCTCTACCAAAAAGTAATATGTGATATTCAACCATTTCAAGATGTAGCATATGATCAAGAGCCTATATAATGAAGGAAGAAGTTCAAAGTACATTGAAGTTATTGGCAAAGAACAAGACTCTGGGAATTAATGAAATACAAGTTGAAATCTTTCAACAAATTCATGTGGCACTCACTCTTCTATGCCAAGAAAATTTGAAGACAACTACCTCAATGACTGACTGGAAGAGATCCATATTTGTTCCCATTCCCAAGAGAAGTGATCCAATAGAATTCAGAAATGATTGGATAATATCATTACTATCCCATACAAGCAAAATTTTGCTATGATAAATAAAAAACAGTTGCAGCCATACAGCTTCCAGAGGATCAAGACAGATTCAAATGAAGATGTGGAATTACAGATATTATTTCTGATGTCAGATGGATCTTGGCTAAAAGTAGAGAATTCAGAAAGATGTTAATCTGTGCTTTATTGACTATGCAAAGGCTTTCGATTTTGTGGACCATGACAAAGTATGGGCAGCATTGCAGAGAATGAGTATTATGTAACAATTCATTGTGCTCATGGGGAATCTGAACATAGACCAAGTTGTAGTTGTTAGAACAGAACAAGGGAACACGGAATGGTTTAAAATTAGGAAAGGTGTGTTTCAGGCTTGTATTCTTTCACTATACTTATTCAATCTGTATGATAAGCAAATAATCCATGAAGCTGGATTATATGA
>NW_006408581.1:4876237-4913623 GCF_000296735.1 Chrysochloris asiatica | reverse complement strand
TGAAGACAATAGAAGAATCGATGCATTTGAGAGATAGTGTTGGAGGATAATATTAAAAGTACCATGGTCTGCCAAAAGAACAAGTACAGCCAGTATTTGGGTTTGCAGAAGTATAGCCAGAAGGCTCCTTGGACGCCAGGATGTCCAGAATTTGTCTCTCATACTTTGGACATATTATGAGGAGGAACCAGTCTCTGAAGAAAAAGCGTCAGTGAAAAAGAGGAAATCTCCCAACTAGATACGTTGGCACATTGGCAGAAGTGATGGACTCAAATAGCAACAATTGTGAGGTTGACACAGCACCAGTCAATGTTTCATTCTGTTCGGTATTGGGTCACCATGTGTCAGTGCTAACTCAATGGCACCTAACAACAAAAACTAAACCATGTTGAATTGACTATATAGGATTCAATAAGTAAATAAGGATTTTAAGGATTTACCATCTCTACACTATGAAGCTTCTTCTGAATTATCTGATAACAGATTGTACCGAGAAGGACATTTGGCTATGACATCTGATAACTCCTTAAAGACAACAACAACAAAATTAATCCTTGCCATTTAATTGATTCCAACTCATGATTACTCCATATGTTTTTTGAATAAAACTGTGCTCCATAAGGTTATAAGGCTTTCAGTGGCTTTAATCTTAGAAAAATTGAATAATAGCTCTCTTTTCCCCTGTACTTCTGAATTAATTCAAACTGCCAACCTTTTTGTTACTAGTCAATTATGAGCTGTAATTGCTCATAGGGATCTAATATGAGTCCCCAAAGTTATGTAGCCACATAGCTTTGTGTGTTATATGTACCCTCAACAGTCACTCCTGTCATATAATTTTGAGCATGCATTGTATTTAGTAAGGAGATTATTCTATACTTCACTGTTGGAATAATATTATGGCATAACCCAAGACATATTGGTAATTTCAACAGTGTAAATAATTATCTTATTCCATAATATAACTAGAATCAACAAAACCCAATAATAGGCAAATAATTGTCATTCAAAGGGGAGTATAACTCAAAGCAGCATATGGTTATTTTCTAGTCCAAAATTTCAATGGTCACCACTGGGAGCCAATCACAAACTTCTGTCCAAGTTTCAAATCAGAGTGATTGATGTAGCTGACACTTTCAATTTCATTGAGGTATGGGGGGCCAGAAGGTTCTAAAATTTTTGACTCTATTAATTCTCTGAAGTATTAGTTAATTTTTGTATTTTTCAGAACCCCTTAAACTTCATTTTTTTTTTTTTTCCCTAGTAACTTTGTGAACAGAGACTAAAACAATTCCCAGATGTGGTATGTGATTTCCCTAGAAAATATGCATGCTAATTCATAACTTTGGACCTGCCTGAGATGATAATATATTTTTGCTTAAGAAATATTTCCATTAACTGAAATCATACTTACAATGAAGAATTCTAGTTGGATCCTCATTTTAATTACTCAGGCATCCTCTGGTGGTTACATGATCAACAAGCTTTACTAATCTAGTTTTAGCTTGAAGATCAGAGATTTCAATATAATAATGAAATATAGCATTTTCATGGGAATCAAATTTATCTCTCTTCTCAAATTTTGGCAATTGAGTGGATATTTGAAATATCCCTATAGGAACACCATAATTGTGCATAGGAATTTGTTCCACATAGATGTAAACTGACTTTGCCTCCTCTCCAATATAGATACGAAATGTATCACCTAAATCAGTCATAGAATGCCAATTTCCCTTAGCTTGTTGCACAGCTTGAATTGTTAACACCATATTGGGGTTTATCAACACTACTGTTGTTGTTGTTAACTGCTGTTGAGTTGGTTTCAAATCATAGTGACCTTGTATAGGGTTTTGGAAGAGTAGCTAGTGAATTTGAACTGCTGATTTTGTGGTTTGCAGTCTAGTGCTGATCCTACAGCATCACACCAGGAGTCCAATATGTTTATAATTAAAGACAGTAAAGTTCTGTTTGTTTTAATAGGGTTCCAAATGACCTCTTCTGGTGTCTTTCCTAATATGTCTTGACACTATTGGAACAGTTTTGTAAAGCTTCCCATTTCCGAATTTTATTTTTTTATTTTTTTACACAGAACGTTTTATTGCCTTTAGGTCAGTTGGAAATAATTACTTGCATTTATGCTTTAAGATATTTCAGTTCATTAAAAGAAAAAAATACAAGATAAATGGTACGTTATACACTTTTGACTTTCATGTGTTTGCTGCTCTGGATTGAGAAAATGTTTAGTTCTCCCATGTAATATGTACTTCAGTATTACAACTCATCAACAAAAGGTGTATGCCCCAAATTTCCACTTGCTGCCATTGACTTTTTGCCAGAAACAAACTTCACTGCAGCATTTTGGATGTCACCAACAGTCAATGAGTCAATCTGCTGAAGGACTGCAGTTGGTGGCATATATGAACCAGCAACTAAAGCCTGGAAGCCAACTTCATCCAGAAAACCCTCTGAAGACTCCACTGACATTGGGTATCCAGCTTTCAGCTTGTTCTTGGCCATTTGGATGATTCCATCAGGAAGATTTCCCTGAGCAATAGTTTTTACATGGTTATAGGCAGCCTTGATAACATCTCCAGAAGCTGCTGCCTGAGAAATGGTATAAATCCCAAAGAATCCAGAATCTGAGTAACTAGCATTAAAAGCAGAAACATCAAATGGTTGGTGAACTCCCTTGGCAACAGCTTGGTACAGAGAGTTGGTGGTGTTGCTGCCCCTCTTGACATGTGGTCCGGCACCAAGCACATGCTGGAACACACTGAACGCATTTGCTTCTGCACTTCCTATGGGAGCATTTTCTGCCACGAGAGCAGTATGTACCAGATTGTCTCCATTCTGTTCTCTGATTTCACCTCCATGGTAAGCAGTTTTTGCTCCAGATAAACTTAGCCCAGCCCTCATGTTGAGAAACTGTTTAGCAACTTGCTTTAGAACAGGATGGCTCACACCAAATCCAATCAAAGCCATTCTTGCACTTGTAAAATTGTTCTGAACATACTAATGTAGCTTCTCTGATGTCACTTTTCCAATCCTATAATCAGGACAATATAAGGAATTAGCCAAGTCATTCCGGTAAGCTGCAGCATGTAAATTTTCAATGACATGTGCCTGGGCATTCTGGAAAGCCACAGCTTTGTCAATTGTTAGCTGGGACTGAAGGGCTGCTGCTTCCCAATGCCGAAATTCTGATGCTGTGGTGACATTGAGCAGGAACTCCATTAGAATATCGATATCATCCTGCAAACATTCCACAATATAAGCCATGTTTCCCCTTGTTGTAGTTACACTTCATTTACCACCAACTGCTTCAATCCCATGGGTTATCTTGAAAGATGACGCTCCTTTGGTAGTCAAGCTGGATGCAAGACGCAGCAAAATATAGGTTCCCAAATTGCTGGAGTCCTCATATCTACTGCCTGCTTTAATGAACAAACCAATTCTTGATGCTGGGGCATAGTTTTCCAGGGAAGCAATCACTAAACCATTTAGTAATTTGGTAAACTCAAGGTCTTGAGACTGCAGGAGTTCTCCTGCGGGAGCAGCTGAGGCTTTAACTCTGGGAGCGACTTTGAGGGAATTAAATCTCGAGAGGATGCCGGCTCTGGTTAACAGCTCCATGGCTCAGGATTGGTGTAAGCCTCGGTCAGTGCCAGGTTAAAGGAAAGCAAGATGGTGGCCTTCCTAATGGTTTTATAAGTGATTTGTTGGGGTCAGTAGACTACTTAATCTCTTATCATTATCAATTGAACTTTTAGTAACTTTACCAATGTTTAGGTGACTAATTAACATGGGAAAGATAAAATTGAGAGATAGATACATAATCCTTAACACTCTTATTATATTTATATTTTTTTGTTTTTATTGTGAATTGAATGATAGTTTACATGACAGAACATCCATTCTATACCATCATTTCATTGCAATGATTACAATTTCTGTGCACCATCATTCAACAATATTTGCTTCAATTACATGTGTTTTCTTGTTTGGTTTGGTTTGAGGGGTGTACACAAAAACACTCAAGAATATATAATAATTTAAAATCAAAGGGCACATTCTGCAAGCCTGCCTCCTGGTCAACAGTACTTAGTCTTTCTCTTTGCATGAGTCTAGAGTCCTCAGCTACCCTCTTTCTCCACGTTATCATTCCTGCCTCCATCTCTGGCATTACTGTTTCTCTGGATAGAGTTCCGCATTCTGTTTGTGCTCTTCTCCTTCAAAGGTCCTAGAGTCCTCTGTTCCGGGAAAACTTTCCTGTAAGCCTACAATGGCTTTTGTATTATTCAACTGTTGTAAAATAGTAAGAACAGAGATGATATAGGACAGATATAAAGTCTAAAATATTTACTCAGGTCTTATACAGAAAATGTTTGCTGACATTTTCTTTTGTAGAATCTTCCGTTTCAAAGTAGATAACAGTGTATTGTTATAAAATCACTGATAGAAATAGTTAATGGCTATATACAATAACTTAATATTCTCAGTACTACATTGTCATTAAAATTATGAAGTACACTGATATTTGACATAAAAAGATAAAAATGAGCAGAACATTCTATCTTCCTATGAGTAACTTTCATTTAATTCTTCATCTGTATGTGCTTTTGGTATTTTTTAACTTGAATGTATTAGTTTATGTTATATGTTATAAAAAAACTTTGTGGAAAAATGGAATTAATAGATAATGAAGTTTTCCCACAAACTATTTGAAGCCCCCTCATAATGAGAAATAAAGGTACACAGATACATAATAGCGAGTATTGTGTTTATGTATCAAAAGGGAAATAAAGATTGCAACCATGGCAATTAAGCGATATACGATAGGATGAATGTAAAACTAAAGTTCTCCCATGTAAACTATCACATAACTCACAATAAAACATTTCTGGGTACATGCTAACATCCTGCCTTTTCCCAATTCAATTAGGAGTTTGTCCATCTATCCATATGTCTAAAAAACTGCAACTAACTATAAACCCTGAGTAAGACTGACTAAGTCTTTTTTTCTATTTGATAGAATCTTATGCAAGGCAAACAGCTTTCTGACCACTGATGTATAAAATCCATTTCAGGAGCAGCTCAGTAAAAGTATCTCAGCAGGAAGTTGCCTGCAGTAACCCACAAACTGACTTAACTCTTTGAATATTCCCATGTTTTGGTAGTGGACATATCTGCCTTTTTGTGATCACACTTCTGCCTTTTCAGATTGAATCACACACCATAAATTTGTGACTCTAGAAGCCAGGAGCTATTATCCAGTAACTTTTCCCAAAGTAGACAAAATTAACAAAGGTACAATATTCTTTACTTACCTTTCCTCTGTTTAATTTTCTTTTTTCCTAATGCTCTTAGCTGCCTTACCAGGCAAGAATTGGTCTCTTCCAAGGACAACTAATGCTTCCATCTGTGACTACAGTGCTCTAGCAACATTGAATCAAGAGTAGGTATGACGCCACTTTGACAACAAATTTTTTTTACGTAACCTTTGTCTCTTCTCTTTCCCACAAACAAGGTATACTTCCCCACAAACAAGGTCCACATAATTAGAGTTAAATATCATTTCAGTTACCCCTTTCACAGCATGAACTGTATCAAGTAATAAAGGTACTGAAAAGAGTCATAGACTCCATATGTATAATTGTGTAAAGACTTAAAGTAGATTAAAGAAAAAATGATACAAGAGGAAAAACAAAATGCAGTAATAGTCCCTTGCAGTATCTCCCAAAGTCCATCCTTAGTCATAAAGACAGTGTGTTAAGTGTTTGTTGTGTTTGCGATAATAAATTTATTATTGCATTTGAACCCACCCTCTATCCTTGCATAATTTCTATTTAACTAAGACATATTATACTTATATTATCATTTTCATATATTACTGAGCTTTACTTATTGATATTTAATTGAGAAATTCTGTGTAGATTAATGAGAGATAATTGTAATATAGTTTTCTTAACTTGTAATGTCTTAGTTTACCGTTTGTGCCATGGCAATATTGGTCATATAAAATTATTTGAGATGTTTTACTTCCTATTCTAGTTTTCAAGGTCACCAATGCTGTAACCGTAAGGAGTCCTGTTGTGATGCTGTGGGTTAATATGCTTTACTGAAAAGACAATTTGAGTGGCAAGGTCAGCACTTCAAGCTCACCAGCTGCTCGTTGGAAACCCAATACAAGGTCCTTATGGATCAGAACCAACTTGACCCCACTTAACAACAACAACATATGCAACAGTCAGAACACTGATTAACTTCCAGTGTTAATAACTAAGAGAAGAAACAAAGAAGTCTTCTAGGGAGATAATACTATTGCATATCTTGATCTATGCAAAAGATATTGCATATCTTGAATATAACTGTTATTTTTACATTATTGAACTTCATTCTCATGATCTGTGTACTTTTCACTATGTTCTATATCAATATTGTATTTACTTTGAAAAATATTGATATAAAGAGTAAAGTGTGAATTTTAATCAGAATACCTACAATTAAGTGTCAGGGAACATACACACTCAGGAGGGAGGATGAGAATTAGGACCAACCCAAAGCTGGTTCCTATGAGGTGGAGTTCAGAAATACCTCCACTGTCCAACTTGTCATCATTTCTGAACCAACCGCAGTCTAGGTTTTAATAACTTACTGCAGTTACAACAAGAACTCACAGACCACATTGAATATGGCGTTTATTAGTAAAGTAACAGGTTATAACTTGGAATCAAGATCTGCTTGGAAATAAACAGGATACAACTCTGGAGAGAGGATACAGTTCACCAGCCAGAACAGTTTCCAATTAAGACAGCTTTCAGTTCTTTGCAATGTCAGCCAGTACTCTTCTCTGAGCCATTGGGGCTCACTGGACCTGGCTTCTGTCACATAATGACTCAAGTACAAGCTCCATGCTTGTTCATTTTCCTGGGTCTCTGCCATACTCAGGGAAGTGTTACACTCTTTGGATCTACCAACAAGTACCTAAAGGCACTCCATTTTGCCAGCAAACCACCTGCCTGAAGGCACGCTTGTCTCTCTCTCCAGGGACCAGCAAGCACCACTACAAGCATATGCTTGTCTGTGGTTTCCAACACTCATACTGCTGCCATCATCTTGTATCACCTTCAGTTTTAAAGCTCTTGATTCATATTATAGCTTTTTAAGGAAGTCTCTCTCTTACTTCTCCCATTGCCTTCTAATAAACCTCTGTATATTGGCTGCTTATATACAGATGCATGGTGGCTCTACAATAAGCAATGGACCACAAAGTCAGCACTTTGAGCCACTAGCAGATTCTTGAAGAAGGATGAGGCTTTCTGCTTTCACAAAAATATACACCCTCAGAAATCCTATACTGGGTAGTAATGAGTTAGAATTACCTGATGTCACATAGCAATATATTAATTCCAAGGCATGACCTTCCAAGTAGGGTCACAAACTGACCAGTTCCCACCAAGGTCACTGAGTGATCTTCTATGCTTTGCAAACTGACCATTCTCTGCAAGGTGTACAAAATAGACTAACCACAGTATATGCTATTTCCTGATAGTTTGGGAATAGACTTTATGTCTGTTCACTATGTGTTTCATCCTGGAAGCCACATAATTAGTTAAAGCCAATTTATGTTCCAGACTGCAAAAAGCTGTTTGAACTGCAAAGTTGGCAGTTCAAGCTCACCAGCTGCTCCTCGGAAACCCTATACAGGGGTCGCTATGGGTCGGAACTGACTTGATGACACTTAACAACAACAACAAAAAAGATCAGGAAGTACCTGGATGGTACAACGAATGAACACACTAACCTTTCAAAGAAAATGTTGGAGATTCTAGTCCATGGAGATGTGGCACAGAAGAAAAATTTGGTGATATACTTCTGAAAAATCTGCTTTGGAAACCCCAATACAGTACAGTTTTACTCTGACACACATGAAGTCATCAGAAGTCCACATTGACTAAATAGCCATTGTTTTAAAGATGTTCGACCAGTAACGTTCTCAGACCAAATAATTCCATATCATCCTGAGTGCTCCCTCATTTACTAAAAAAAAAAAAAAAAAATTAGCTCATTCATATTATCTTTTTTATTCATATTATATTTTTAAACTTAAATCTAAATAAAGAAAATATGCCTTCTATATCTGTTTTCCTTAATCACTGAGCAAGTTATAAGGGATCTTAATTGTGTCTACGATCAGGTACCCATATGTCCTTCCTGTTTTATCACTTCTGCCCCTGACCCCATAGCTCAATGGCAAGTTTCCAACAGAGCTTTTCCATTATGCATGCAAGAACACCTGTTTCATGACTCAGAACTGTGCTTACAGCTATAAAGTCTCACTAAAAAAATTGTCTTTACCTTTCTGGTTTGCTTAGAAACAGACCCGTACCTTTCCGAGGTTCTTTGATTTTTAGAGTTAGAAAAAGGAGTCTGTGTTCTTCTGGATCCTCATTGCCTCTTCATTTTCAATTAAAACTCTGACATTTTAAAGGCTAACGGCATATTATGTGAGTCTACTCTCCTCCTAATCATTCTCTTCTGTTTGCCTTATAGTCACTTAATTAGTTCCTGTACATTGTTCAAAATATTTTGTCTCAGGATTAAATCATCAAGCATGTGACTACACTCCATCTGTCATTTTCTTGACCATCTCAATCCTCAACTACACATTAGTTGTGCGATTCCATGTCATTTACTGTGGGGTTTTTTGAATCATAAAATAATCGACTCTCATAAATTCCTTTCATCTCTATGCCTTACTCTAAAATGTTCTTATTCACCCTTCCTTTTTAAGAATGCTCAATTTTAGAATGTTAACATGGTTGAACTTGGAGCTGCACCTTTTAAATTTTTATTTGCTATATCTATTAGACTGAGGAGAAACTATTTTTGGCTTTGGAAGACAGGTATAAAGCTGCAGCTCTTACTCTTGGAAGGTCACTACCATCAAATATGGTGATGGATAAACTGGTGCCCAATGGGTTTCAGGTTTTCCTTGGTCTAATTTAATCTTTCACCAATTTGACTCCTGACTCTGATGATGAACAGCAGCCCCAGGCTCACCAGCACATAGACAATAACTATATAGAAGCAATGGTAGAGTAGCCAAACACTTCAGTTTACTTGGGACTGTGGGTATTCCTTAGATAAGGAAATGTCACTGATAAAATAGGATACTCCTAAGAAAGCCAGAATTGGGTCACAACAGAATCATTTTCCAGTACTCTTTCCATTAGCTCTTTCCAAATAGTGCAGATTTGGTAGGTGCATGGGCTTGGCTTCTCTGATTTTCTTAAAATTCGAAATTGTATACAAGAATCAATGCCTATAAAATGAATAGTTGTCCTTTCTCTAACTTTTCAACAGTCTCAGACCAGCTTTGAAAGCATTCCCATAAAGTATAAATGATAGCCTGTATTCTCATAATGAAGTCCTGGTATGGCACTGTGGATTAACTGGACTGCAAGGTCATTTGAACTGCAACATTGGCGGTTCAAAGTCACCAGCCACTTGTCGGAAACCCTATGTATACAGGGTCGCTATGGGTAGGAACCTACTCAACTGCACTTAACAATAATTCTTATAATACTCAAAGCTGTTCTGGGATTCATGTGCAAATATAAGAGATGAAATAAAACCTCCAATTCATTTTTAACTATTCTTTTTCCCAGTCCATCTTCTGCTGCCTTCTCAATATTCTAAATTGTTGTTGTTGTATCCTGGAGTAGGTTTCTATTAACAATGACCCTGTAAGGAGTCTTGATGTGGTGCTGTGGGTTAATGAGCCAGACTACAAAGCCATTTGAACTGCAAGGTCGGTGGTTTAAGCTCACCAGCTACTCCTCAAAAACCCTATACAAGGTTGATATGGGTCAGAATTGACTCGACAGAACTTCACAACAGCAACATAAGGTTTTTGATGCTTTCAGATATTTTTGGCAGGAGCAGAAAGTCTCATCTTTCTCCTATGGATTGGCTGGTGGACTCAACTCATCAAATTTGTGGCTTGCAGTCCGGTACTTATCTTATGGCGCTACCACATTCCCAATATTCTTTATACTGCATTCTTATTTAAAACTTCATTTCCTTCTCGATATATGAAACTATCAGTTCTACTATCAGTTAGTCATTCAACTTGGACAATAAAAACTCCAACTGGGATAGATCTGATCATTTACATCCCTCTGCTTCTAAACCAGAAATACCAAGAAATATTTGGGGAAAAAATACATAAATACCATGAAATTCAACGTCTTCAATGGCAGTTTAAAAGTAAACAGGCCTTTAAGTCCTCTGTGTTTCTAGCCAAGTCTCAGAACTTCTCCAAGCTTCTTGTGAAGGGACACTATTGGTTCTGTAAATTAAGCATTGAATTGCTAACTTCAGGGTCAGAGGTTCAAATCCATTTACTGCCCCATGAGAGAAAAATGAAGCTATCTGCTGCTGCAAAGATTTATAGTCTCAAAAATCCTTAGGAGTTCTACTTTCATATTACCTTGACAAATAAAATAATTGGCACTATTTTTTTTTTTTTTACTTAAACAAAAACATCACTCAATATTTGATGCCAAAACTTAAAATCAAACCCCAAACCCCAAACAGATAAAAATTACTTGGAATACATTTAATTACTGTCCTAAAAAAAAAAAAAATCAAAATAATATACATTTTAAAGTAAAACTGCACCCAACAACAAAGAATTATACATCCTAAATATTCAAAGAACTACAGGCAGTTGTTAATGCACTAGACTGCAAAGTCTATTTAAGCCACAAGGTTGGTGGTTCAAGATCACTAGCTGCTCCTTGGGAACCCTATACAGGGTTACTATGGGTTAGAACCAACTCAATGTTACTTAGCAACAATAACATAATGACACATCATAATCAGATATCCAGAAAGATGTTTACTAGTGCTTTGTTGACTATGCAAAGTCTTTAGACAGTGTGGATCTCATTGATAACGTTGGTGTTGTTGTGCCATCGAGTTGGTACCAACTCATAGCTAATTTAACAGAATAATATATTACCCAGTCCTGTGCCAACCTCATAATCATTGCTATATTTGAACCCACAGTATGAACCCATACTGTGCCAATTCATCTCCCTGGGGTCTTCTTTGTATTAATGATCCTCTATTTTACCAAACATAATATTCTTCTCCAGTGACTGTTATTGTTGTTAAGTGCCGTTGAGTCAGTTCCAACTCATAGCGACCCTCTACAGGGTTTCTGAGGCAGTAAATCTTTACAGGAGCAGAAAGCCTCATCTTTCTACCGTGGAGCAGCAGTAGTTTTGAACTGCTGATCTTAAGGTTCTTAGCCCAATTTGTAACCACTACACTACCAGAGCTACTACCTCATAATATGAGAGCATGAGAGATGAAGTCTGGACATGCGGACTTCTAAGGAACATTATGACTATATTTCTTCAAACACAGATTGATTTGTCCTTTTGGCAGTCCATGATACTTTTAATAATCTCCTCCATTACCAGTGCTCAAATGTATCAATTCTTCTTTGGTCTTCCTTATTCATTATCCAAAATTCACTTGCATATGAGGTTATTGAAAATACCAGGGCTTGGATCAGGAGCATGTTTAGTCCTCAAACTGACATCTTTGCTCAACAACACTTTAAAGAGGTCTTGTGCAGCAGATTGCCTAATTCAATATGCCATTGAATTTCTTGACTGCTGCTTTGATGAGAAATTGAAATACATAGATAGGAAAAATTCAGCTGTTAGATTTAATAAAAGCCTATATTTGATACAAATACATTGGTGAAGAGACAGTAGGTCAGAACTATCAAAAAGTAATTTAGATTAAAAAAAAAATCTATATATATGTTTAAATTCAAAGTAAGAATTGGTAAGTAAAAGGACACAAAAATCACAGTTTTCAGTGATTGTTTTATTTAATGAATGTTTAAAAATCCAATAACATCATATGTAAATAAAGGAAAATCTAGAGAAAGTGCGCAAAGAAATATACAGAAATTCCCTGTTAGCATATATTTTTTACTCAGACACACAGACACTATTTCAGTGGTAAATAACATAATAAAATATAATGAATTTAAATAATATAATTTTTAATATTGATCCAATGTATTTAAAACTTAATTTTATATCAGATTAAACTTTTAGGGACACAATGAATATTAACTAAACTTGATCACTTATTACACCAAAAATAAAATTTTTCATATAATTCAAAGGGTAAATTATTAGATAAAATATTTTCAGAACACAATGTTGAAAAATGAGAATCATTAAAATCTGAAATAAGAATAATGTTTAAAAAATGTTTTTAAAATAACTTCCAAATCATTTAAAATGATCTGAAAGTTAAAAAAAACATTGACAGGAATCGTTTTCTGAATGACTGTAAGGTGCAAATTGAAATTAAAACTGATTATCTGCACTAGTAATACAATAATTATGGTAAAAAGTCTATGAAGAAATGTAAAGTAAATCATAATGCTATGGTACTACACATCAACCAGAATACCATCTATGATGCATAGAGAATTACTCAAATTTAGGAAGAAATTGTGACGCAATCTTGTTGGTTTACAATTGCCTCCTTCTACCGCTTATCCGACAGTTTGCTGTGCTGTGATGGTTTCTGTGTTACTATGAAACTGTAAGTTATGCTACAGGTATTTTAAATACCACATGGTCACCATGGTGACTAAGACAGAGTAGAAAGAAGGAGAGTTAGACCACTTCTGAAAGATTTGTCACTGAAAACCTTAGAAATAGCAGCAAAACTCTGGCACTTTAAGGTAAGTAATAAGCTTTTTAAGGACACATTGATTGCATCTTTCATTTGTTGTTGCTGTTATTGTGTGCCATTGAGTTGGTTCTGACTTAGGAGGCTGTAAACCTTCATGGTAACAGAAAGCCTCATCTTTTCTTTCATTCAGTCAACAAATATTTATTGGGTACCAGTCTAGGTATTGCTGTAGAATCAGCACTGGACTGTAAACTGCAAGGTCGATTGTTCAAACCTAGCAGCAGACTTCTTGGAAACTCTGTACAGGGTTACTATGAATCAGAACCAACTTGACAGTACTTAACAACAACAGTAATCTAGGCATTGGAGGTGATAAAACCACACAAAATATAAATGAAAACGAAAAAAGAGGAAGGACAGGAGGTAGAGGAGGGCAGCCGGGCTAATGTGCTTTAGTATAGTTGGTACAGTTAGCTGAGTTTGCCATTTTGATTAGGTTATCATGGGGCTGACTCCTTATTGAATATGGATTTCAGTGTCATTTGGAAATTAACAACGAGAATTTCTGAGGGCAGTTAATTATATATTTAGGAAAAAGTGCAAAGGGACTTAAATAAAATGAATGCTGTTTCATTTAAATATTAGAAACATAGATCATTTGACCTCAAAACAGTATGGAAAGAGGTCCACAGCACTCAGGAATTCAATTAGATAAAGCAAGACTGAGGGATATAGAAATTCTTTTCATATTTTTAAAATTATTCCTTTTCTGTCCCACTAGAATGGTGAAAAATCTTCCTGACTGCTGAAAGAAATATCCAACACATGTCCTTAGATCGTAACATATGAGAGGGCTTCAAAAAGTTTGAGAAAAAGTGGAACTATAAACTAATGGCAATTTTCCATGAACCTTTTAAAGCCCTCATCTATTATATAGTATCAAAGCTGCATGACCACATATTTTATGTAATGATCCTGGCATGGCTCTGTATGATAAACACTAGGCTTCTAACCATAAATTGGCTGCTCAAACTGCCAGCAATTCCTCAGAAATCCTATTCAGGGTCACTGTGAGTCTGAACCAACTCAACAACACTTAGCATCAACAACAGCAACTAGATAAGTACTCTATTGGCCCACTAATTAAGTGCC
This sequence comes from Chrysochloris asiatica, assembly GCF_000296735.1. Classification (NCBI taxonomy): domain Eukaryota; kingdom Metazoa; phylum Chordata; class Mammalia; order Afrosoricida; family Chrysochloridae; genus Chrysochloris; species Chrysochloris asiatica. The sequence goes on along the minus strand of NW_006408581.1, from coordinate 4,899,733 downwards.
TGGCTGCTAAACAAAAGATTGAAAGTTTTAAGCCATTCACTGACTCTTTTGGAAAAAGATCATGCAATCTGCTTTCATATAAATAACAGTTTAGGAAACCCTTTGGACAATTCGACAGCACCTAACAAAAACAATAATACTAAATAGAGTAGAAATATAATAAAGAAAGATATTATTAAATAACATGAAACCAATTAAATTTAAAAACCACTTTGTTTGCCATAGAATTTCCTAGGAGTCAGTGATATTTTATTTTCCAATGCTGGTATTCCTTTGAGAAAACCAAATTTACTGGAGGGACCCTCCATGAGAAATCATAAAATCTTTACTGTGTGACATGTCACTTTTTAATGTTAACTCTCAGCTTCTTCTAATTAAGAAACTGAAATGACCATACTGAGTCCCTCAGGAGGCTAATGCCTTTTTCCACGTGACACTTCATGCCAAAGGAAATAAAACAGGGAGAGTGGTCAAATGATGACAGCTATTTCCTTGACAGGGAAATTGCTCTGAGAAAGTCTCATGCCCTTGGTTGTATTTGATGGATTATCTATTCAGCATTTCAGGACTTTGTTCATCTATAATTGACCAAGAAAGAGATGAGCTACAGATGGTCCAGGTTTTTTATGGCACTGAGGCGGAATGCAACAGTTTGTTTGCTTTTGCACATGCAAGCAGTTAAGTTTCACAAGTAAAGCATAAAAATAACTTCTGTGCATAGATAACACATTTCATCTGTTTAAAATACAGGGCAAAACCTAACCAAAAGACCCTTTTGGTTGAACAAACAAGAAATTATAATGAATAATGTTGCTGTACTATAACAGATGTAGCACAATGACAGTCTGTCTGATCTGTGAATGTAAAAAATGTCCTAAAGAGAAAGCTACAAGACCCTGTGCTCCATTATTACAAAAAAATTGAGTTCAAATTCAATTTAGTGATACTTGAGAGCCAAGTCTATGGTTGTGTTTATTGGTGGTTGCAGTTTTGTTTGTTCAATTATTTGTTTAATTTTAAAACAGGCTTCCTGAAAAATAAAACTTTGATTTCCAAATAAAATAATCTAATATAAACTTACATAAAACTCTCTAATATGAAAATTAATCATTTGTCTCTTTGTTTTTTATTTAGTCTTTTAAATGTATATGTAATGCCTTGATAAGTTTATGATCTTTCTAAAAAAAATCATTAAAATATTTCCTGTTTATGGGGCTTCCTGAAAGAAAATAATAGGAGCTGATTTTGTCTACATATGTACCTATATAATCTGTGTATAAAGAAAAATATCTAATCATTTGACAAGTATTAGTTGATTAAATAATTGCATGAAATGAAAAACCTGCTTATATTATAATGTAAGGAGAACAAAAGTGTACATATATTCCTGTATTCTTGGCTATGAAACTACTATACATAGAAAAAAATTAAGAAAGGAAAACAGAAAAATAAAACTGGTTTGTCTCCTTGAGAAAATTAACACTGGCTATTATTTTCTGCATTAATTTTTGAATTTTTCATTTCAATAGATAATATACCGTAAATTACATATATTTTTATTTCAACTCATGAAGGTTTTCTGCATCTATTATAGAAACCCAACAAGAGAAAAGGTACATTTTGTGGAGCTTCCTAAGCAAAAAGTTTTCATTGTATTTTGGCTAACTTATATAAATTTACTGTCTTTGAAATATTGTTGTTATTACTCTTAGCTTTCCTCTAGTTAATTCAGATCCATGATGTCCCCATGCATGTAGCATCAAACTGCTTCATAGGTTATCAAAACTGTGACTTATTAGAAACAGATCACTAGACTTGCTTTCTAAGTTTCCCTTGTTTTTAAATGCTGTTGAATCCATTTCAACTCCTAGTGACCCTCTATAGAGTTTCTGAGGCTTTTAAATCTTCTCAGATGAAGCAACGGGTGGGCTTGAACCACCAACCTTGTGGTTTGCAGTTCAGTACTTATCCTATGGAGCCACTGAACTCTAGGGAGGTGCTACGGGTTGTGGTGGTGGTGATGTGTCATGGAGTCAGTTCCGACTCATAGAGACCCTGCATGGGGTTTCCAAGGTTGTACATGTTTACCGAAGGAGAAAGCCTCATCTTTCTCCTGTGGAATGACTGGTAGTTTCAAACTGCTGACCTTGAGGTTAGCAGCCTCATTCATAATAACTAAGCTACCAGAGCTCCTTAAGGTGGACCTTGTTGTTATTGGTAAGTACTGTGGAGTCGGTTCCGACTCACAGTGATCCTGTACAGGGTCTCCAAGGCTTTAAATCTTTCTGAGAGCTTTAAATCTTTCTCCTGCAGAACTGCTAGCAATTTTGAACTGCTGACCTTGAGGTTGGCAGCCCGACTTGTAACCACTGTGCTCCTTAAGGTGGACCTAGATGGGTTCAAATAGCCAAATATTTGGCTACTACACGTAACTAATCATTTATGCTTCCCAGGGACTCTCCTATGGGATACAGACATACTAAATATTACCACCATGCACAGAATAGTAAGGAAATAGGAAAATGAGTAGTAAAGAAGATATCTTAACTGATTTATTAAATTAAATTGAAATATCCCAGTTTAAATTTTATCCTTGTGTCAATATTTCATAAGAATAAGCTTTTGAGTGATGAGCACCAACTTAAATATTTGATGAGAGAACTCGTAATTTTAAAATTAAGCATTTTCTCTTTTTCCTATGTTATTTGTTATAATTGATACTCTCTTAGAAAGACATGTCCTTTGATTGCCTGTCGAAAACTAATGATGATCTTGCTCCTGTATCCCATTCTCTTGAAAAAATTTCCTCACTGATAGGCCTAGGCAGAGGTGATACTTTAAATAACACCCACCCCAAAGGATTCTTTATTCACTTATTTATTTTATCAAAAACATTTATTAAGGTCCCATTATGTGTCCTGGTGTGGCACTGTGGGCTAATGTGTCAGACTACAAAGTCATTTGAACTGCAAAGTCGGTGGTTCAAGCTCACCAGCTGCTTCTTGGAAACCTATACAGGGTCGCTATGGATTGGAATCTACTCGACGTCACTTAACATCAATTATGTGTCTGTCCTTTTTAAATGTAAAAAGACCCCACAGGAAATGAACTTGTAGATTTGGTTTCCTCTGTGCATTGCTTTAATTATCAGAGCTGCTCCAGACAAATTCATGAATATAATCTGCAGACATGCTTACACTGAGTTCACACACAGAGGTACCTAGTCATTCATAATTTATGTATTCAAATATAAACTCACTGTGAATAAATATAAATCACATATTTGTACACATCTCGTAGGTGAGATGTTTCTGATTCATCATTCAGCCCATAAAGCAAAAAGTCTTTGCAGTTTCTGGGTCCATTATCATCTTTAGTCAGAAGTTTCAAGATGTCACATTGCTACCGCCACAATTCTTTTTGCATTGTATTCTTCACTGAAATCTCTTCTGTACACCTGCCTCTACCTTCCTTTAAGGGATCCTGATATTTTGAAGCTTAAATGATTATAACTGTCCAACTGTTAGTCCCTCATTATAAGAGGGGGCTTCAAGAGATTTGTGGGAATATTCCACTATCTTTTCTTTCTGTTTTTCCATGAATTTTTAAAGTCCTCCATATGTATGTGTGCATGAATTTTCTACCACTGTTGTCCATGACTTTTTCACTGGCCATTTCCACCCCTAAAAGTAGTTAATCATGTCCTACTTCATAATTTGTCTTAGTATGAAAACTTCACTGAAACCCATGCACCAGGGGTGACCCTGCAAGCATTTAAAACACCGGTGAAATAGTTTTCAGGAATACAACAACAAGAAAGACACCACAGTTTGAGAAACTGAAACACAAGTGGAATTCTAAAACAGTCCATTTTGCTTACACAAACTTACACACCGAACAAGAAGCAGGAGTTAGAATAGAATCAAGGAGCATATGACACAGTTTAAAATCAGAAAATGTGTGCATCTGTGTTGCATCCTTTCAACTTATTTATTCAGTCTCTAAAATGAGCAAATAATCTGAAACCTGGATTATATGTAGAGGAAATGCAACATCAGAATCAGAGGACGACTCATTAAGATCCCTTGATATACAGATGTCACATATTTACTTGCTTGAGTGAAGAGGACTTGGAGCATTTATAGATGATATTAACGATTACAGCTTTCAATTTGAAATGCATTTAAATATATAGAAAATAAAAATCCTCACGAATGGACACCATGAAAAACAAAGAAAATATTGACCTTATCAAAGATCATGCTTTATTTGGCTCCACCATCAATACAGTTGTTGCTGTTAGGTTCCATGGGGTCGGTACCAACTCATAATGACTTTATGCATGCACTATAGAAAAAAAACACTGCCCAATTCTGCACCAAGTTCACAATTGTTGAAACACTTGAGCTTCTTTCTGCTGTCATGGTGCCAATCCATTTTGTTGGGCGTCTTCTTCTTTTGTGCTGACACTCCACTTCACCAAGCATCATGTCCTTCTCAAGGGATTGGTCGCTTCTGACAATATTTCCAAAGTAGCAGAGGCAAAATCTTACCATCTGATTTCTAAGAGGTGTTCTGCCTCTATTTCTAACACAGATTTGTTTGTTCTTTAGATGGCCCATGACGCTCTTAATATTCTCCTACAACACCATAACTCCAATGCATCAATTCTTCTTTTGTCTTCTTTATTATTTGTCCAAATTTAACATGCATATGAAATTATGCAAAATACCATGGCTTGGGTCAGGCACACCTTAGTTCTCAAACTGATATCTTTACGTTTCAACACTTTAAAGATATCTGTTGCAGCAGAATTGCTTAATCCAATATGTCCTTTGATTTCTTGACTACTGCTTCCATATATGTTCATGGTTGATCTGAGCAAAACTGAAATCTTTGATAACTTCAATAATTTCTCCATTTATCTTAATATTAGTTATTGTTCCAGTGATGAGAATTTTTCTTTTCTTTACCTTGACATGCAACCCATACTGAAGGTTGTGGTCTTTGATCTTCATCAGTAAGTATTTTAAGTCCTCTTCACTTTCAGCAAGCAAGGTTGTATCATTGGCATATTACAGGTTGTTAATGAGTCTTTCTCAAATCCTGATGCCACGTTCTTCTTCATATAATCCAACTTCTTGAATTATCTGCTCAGCATGCAGCTTGCATAAGTACGGTAAAAGAATACAAGCCTGGCACACACCTTTCCTAATTTTAAACCATTTGGTGTTTCCTTGTTCTGTTCAAACAACTTCTTCTTGCTCTATGTATAGGTTCCTGATACTCATTTTCTGCAATGTTGTTCATAGCTTGTCTTGATCTACACAATTGAAAGCCTTTAGGAAGTCAATAAAGCATAGGTAAACATATTTCTGATATTCTCTGCTTTCAGCCAAGATCCCTCTGACGTCAGCAATGATATCCCTTATTCCACATCCTCTTCTGAATGCAGCCTAAAATTATGGCAGCTTCCTGACAATGTACTGCTACTCCCTTTTTCCAATTATCTTTACCAAAATTTTACTTGCTTGGGATATCAATACTGTCTGATGAATTTCACATTTTGGGGGCTCACCTCTCTTTGGAATGGGCATACATATGGATCTCTTCAGTTGGCCAGGTAGCTCTCTTCCAAATTTCTTGGCATAGATAACTGAGTGCCTCCAGTGCTGAAAGATTTCAAATTGTATTCCATCAATTCTTGGATCCTTGTTCTTTGCCAATTCCTTCAGTGCACCTTGGACTACTTCCTTCACTATCCTTGACCTTTGATCATATGCTATATGTTGAAATGTTTGTACATAATCATTTATTTTGGGTACAATAATCTGTGTATTCTTTCCATCTTGTCTTGATGCTTTTGGCATCACTCAATAATTGCCCATAAAATCCTTCAATATTTCAAGTTGAGGCTTGGCCCTCAGCTTGAGAAATGCTGAGCATGTTCTTCCCTTTTGGTTGTATAAATCCATATCTTTGCACATTTCAGTATAGTATTGACTTTGTCTTCTTAAGCTGACCTTTGAAATTTTCTATTTAGCTCTTTTACCTCATTTCTTCCATCTGAGTTAGCATCTGTACCCTAGAGAGCAAATCTAGAGTCTCTTCTGACATCTATTTTGGTCTTATACTTTTTTGTTGTCTTATTAATGACCTCATCTTTCTCCCGTGAAGCAGCTGGTAGTTTCGAACTAGTGAACTTGTGGTTCGCAGCCCGATTTGTGACAGCTTCAGAAACCCTGTTCAGGGTCATTATGGGTCAGTACAGACACGACGGCACTTAACAACAACACATTAATGATCTATTGCTTTTTTTCTGTATGTTCTTGATATCATCCCACAACTCTTCTAGTCTTTGATCTGTTCTTTAGATGATCTCTAAATTCAGGTGGAATAGGTTAAGGTCATATTTTGATTCTTGTGGGCTTGTTTTAATTTCTTATGAACTTGGATATGAGCAATTGATGATCTGTTGCCACAGTCTCTCCCTGGTCTTGTTTTGGCTGATGGTATGGAATTTTCCACCATCTCTTTTCACATATATTGTCAATATGATCTCTGCATATTCAATCTGGTGAAGTCCATGTGTATAATTACCTTTTATGTTTTTTTTTTAAAAGGCATTTACAATGAATATGTCCTTGGTCTTGCATGTTTCTATCATGTAATCTTCAGCATTGTTTCTATCACTAAATCCATGATTTCCAATGACTGATCTTTCCTCTCTGCTTCCAGCCTTTGCATTCTAATTGCCAGTAATTATCAATACATCTTGATTGCCTATTTGATCATTTTCAGACTGAAGGATTTAGTAGAATCCTTCAAGTTCATCATCACTGGCTAAAACAGTTGGTGCATACATTTGAATAATAGTTGTATTTAACTGGTCTTCCTAGTAGGTACATGGATATTCTCCTAATACAGACAGTGGTGTACTTCAAGGTAGATCTTGAGATGTTCTTTTAGATGATGAATGTGACACCATTCCTTTTCCATTGTTATTCCTGGCATTGTAAACCATGGGACTGACAGATTCAAAATGGCTAATACCAGTCCATGTCACCTCACTAATGCCTAGGATACCGATGTTTATGTGCTCCATTTTATTTTTGACAGCTTCTGATTTTTCTTATGGTCATACTTTGTACATTCCATGTTCAGATTTTTAGTGGTTGTTTAGAACTGTTTCTTCTTATTATGAGTTGTGTCCCATCAGCAAATAAAGGTCCTGAAACTTTACACTATTCATGCCATTACAGTCCACTATTACTCCATTCGTGTTATGAAGGTCAGTTCTACTTTGAAGAGTCGGCTCTTCCACAGTCATATTTTGAATGCCTTCCAAGCTTGGGAGCTCATTTTCTGGCAGTATATCTGACAATATTCTAGTGCTCTTCATCATGTGACAATAGTCAATATTCTGGTCTATCTAACAGTGTTCCCCTGCTAGTCATAAGATTTTTAGAGACTAAATATTTGGAAGCAGTTTGTCTTTCTTCCTAGTCAGTCTCAATCTGGCAGCTCATCTGAAATCTGTCCAGCTTGGGTGACTCTGCTGGTATTTAAAATACTGGTTGTGTAGCTTCTGGAATCACAGCAACATGCAGGTCATCATACTATTTCAAACTGACAAACCATCGGTGGAATATAGTTGTTACCTACCTTCAATTTGACAACTAGTTATGTGTAACAGAATTAAATGTTGCCTATGTATGGACAATCCTCTAAATTTTTACTATGTTTGAGCCCATTGTTGGTGCCAGTGACAACCCCTATCATTGAGGTTCTCCTTCTTTTTCACTGACCCTCTCTTTTACCAAGCAAGATCATTTTGTAGCAATTGGAACTGTCTTTATAAAAACATGTTCACAGTAAGTTACATGAAAACCCACATTCTTTCCTTCTAAGAAACATTCTGACTGAGTCTCCTCAAAGACAAATTGCTAATTAGTCTGGAAGCATTCATTATTATTTGATCTTTTTTACATTGTTCAGCTTTATACATACATGCATATGGGTCAAGTGCATTTTAGTTATAAGAATGATATCTTTGCTTTGTAATGTTTTAAAGAGGTCTTCTGCAGCTGATTTGCCCAGTGCAATACATCATTGATTTCTTAACTGCTCTTTCTATGGGCGTTGATTGTTGAACATTATAGAACGAAATTTTTGACAACTTTACTTTCGTTACCATTTATTATAATGCTCTTTATGGAACCAATTATGAGGATTTTCATTTTATTCATGTTCAGGCATAGTCCATGCTGAAAGCTGTAGATTTTCACATTCATCAATAAGTACTTCAAGTTGTCTTCAACAGTTGGCAACCTGGGTTGTGTGATCTTCACCTGCTAGGCTGTTAAAAAGTCTTCTTCTAATTCTGATAGTGTACTCTTCTTCATACTTTCTATTTTCTCTGATAGTTTGCTTAGCATACAGATTAAATAAATAGGGTAAAACACTACATCCTTGCGACACTGCTTTTTCCATTTTGAACTATGTATTATATCCTTTACTGTTCAAAGGACGGACTCACAATTTATGTACAGGTTCTGCACAGCAATGTATGCATATGCATGTGTATGTGTGTATATATGTTTCAACGTAAGTACACACATATGCACACATATGTGTACATGATACTATTTAAAGCAACAGTTTCCATCTGAAACGGGTTTCTTTTGAGTCAAGAGATATGAGAACTGAGCAGAGGTAATTGTATTTAGCAACAAGAATGTTGTTTATGATCTTATCTCTAATAATTTTAATTGAATGGAATAGAAAGAAACCTAAATGAAGTAAAGGGATGAGTGGGAAATTCCGAAACATCTGCCAAACCAAATCGAACCCACTGAGATCATAAGTCTTTATGGGAGCAGTCAGCCTCATTTTTCTTCTATGGAGCTGCTGATGGGTTTGAACTGTCAGGTTGAGGTAAGCAGTCTAACACTTATCCTACAAGTCCATGAAAACATTATTTTCTCATGAAGTTTCACTGTTGTTGTTGTTATGTGCCATGGAGTTGGTTCTGTTTCATAGTGTACCTGTACAGGGTTTTTGAGGCTGTAAATCTTTATGGGAGCAGAAAGCCTCATCTTTCTCCCACGGAACAACAGCTCATAGTATCAAACTGCTGACCCCGAGGTTAGCAGCCCAATTCGTAATCACTATGCTACCAGAGCTCCTTAACTTTCACTTAGAAGAGAGCAAAGAAATGGGACACAACTTACAGGAGACAAGATTGAGATTTCTACTTTAGAGCAGAAATATTGGACACATGTTTATATTAATTGCTACAAGGTCAGCAGTTCGAAACTACCAGCAGTTCCATGGGAGAAAGATGAGGCTTTCTGCTCCCGTAAAGATTTACAGCCTCGGAAACCCTATGCAGGGTCACTGTGGGTCAGAATCAACTCAACAGCACTTAACAAAAACAACAACAACATAAGGTAATACATAGGAGTAACTAATGCAAAGAAGAAAGGCAAGACGGATGCAGAAGTGAAATCCCCGGAAAGGTTTGGGAGAATGGCATGTAAAGCTAAGAAAGTTGTTGGAGCCTGACTGAAGCCAGACTTTTTCTCCCACTGCTAAAGGGAAGTAGGTGATAGAACCTGAGGGGCATTATTAACATATGGAAGATGAAGGGATTTGCTTTTGATGAAAATAAATTGATGGGTAAAAATTGGTCAGACACATGGGCCTGGAGGTTTGAAGAAAGAAGGTATTAAGTAGCCATTAGGAGGACAATGCTCAAGATATTGGTTAAGCTGTATGACAAAGACCCAGAATTGCAGTGTTCTTGAACAAGATCATTGTGTTTTGTTTTGTTTTTCGTTCCTTTCATATCACACCTCTGGACAAGTAGCTGTCTGTGGCCATGCAGAAACCCAGGTTATCTCCAACACAGGGCCTTCAGTATCATTTCAGTCAGTACCACTTCCCAGTATTCCAGTATGTGTATTATGGAAGTCAAGAGCACACAAACTGTCTTTGTGAATGTGTTCACGTGCCACAATCTCAAATTTGGTCACATGGCTACTTCTAGCAACAAGGATACCAGGGAAATGTAGTCTAAACCTGACAGCCATGTGCCCATTTAATTGTCTTATTGCTGTTGTTATGTGCTGTGGAGTCAGTTCCGACTCATAGTGACCCTGTACAGGGTTTTCCAGGCTGTGAATCTTTACAGGAGCAGAAAGCCTCATCTTTCACCTGCAGAACAGCTGGTAGTTTTGAACTGCTGACCCTGAGGTTTCCAGCCCGATTCATAACCACTACGCTAAATGTCTAAGTAGTTCCAATACCAGAAGGAAGATAAGCATTCTCACTGAGAGAGCTGTGTCACAGGAGGTTGGGAAAAGAAACCTTAAAGGCAGGCATTAGGAATGCACAGCAAATGTTGTGGGTCCTTCAGAGCACTGAAGTCATAAATTAAGCGTGAACTTAAGCTATGTTCTTCAGCTGCTTCCTTAATAATTTATTGAGGAACAGCTATAATCAGGAAACATTCTGAACATTAAAGATAGAACAGTAAACTGTCATATAATATTTTTATATCATAGAGCTTTAATAATAGTAGGTAAAACATACAGCATGACAATATAAAAATCAGCAAGAATTTTTAACAGATGATGACAAACAATAGGAAAGATATTAAACAGTGTGATGTCAAGAGACAAAAGGCTCTTTCCTGAGAGGATATTTAGGCTGAGAGATGAACAACCAGACAGCACTAATCGTGTAAAGACAGAATGAAAAAATGTTTCTAGAGCAGGAAATAGTTGGCACAAATGTCTTATGTGAGAATTATGTCAAAGAAACTTAAAGAAGGTCAGTAACCTTTGAACATGGTGGACAGAGAGGACCAAGATGGGACTGAGAGAAGAATGGCTGCACTATGAATCACAGTCTAAGCATGACAAATAGATTGGGGGCACATCTTGAATTAATTATTTACCTTAACATAAGTAGCTCTGGTAGCGTAGTGGTTACGAATCTAGCTGCAAACCTTAAGGTCAGCGGTTTGAAACTACCAGCCGCTCCACGGGAGAAAGATGAGGCTTTCTACTCCCGTAAAGATTTACACCCTCGGAAACCCTGTACAGGGTCACTATGGGTGGGAACTTAACAACCCTGTACAGGGTCGCTATGGGTCGGAAACCCTGTACAGGGTCGCTATGTTGATGGCACTCAACAACAACATTATTACAGAGATACTCCGAAGTGAGTCCTGGTAACCTGGTGGAATATGAGCTGGGCTGCTAACTGGGCTTTCTACTCCCATAAAAATTTACAGCCGCCGAAACCCTATACATGGTCACTATGAGCAGAAACTAACTCAACAGCACATAGCCAATCAACCAACCGTGTCATGAATTTATTGAATGTATCTGAATAAAAGAATATACAGATCACTTAATGGGTGAATAGTAAGAACTAAAGGGAAATGTGCAGGAAAATAATTAGTTTTTTTTAAAAAATAGTGGTGGTGGTGGTGGTGGTTATGTGCAGTGGAATTGGTTCCGACCCATAGCGACCCTATATAGTGTTTCCATGGCTGTAAATCTTTACAGGAGCAGAAAGCCTCATCTTCCTCCCACGGAACAGCTGGTAGTTTCGAACTGCTGACCTTGAGGTTTGCATTAGTTATATAAAAGAACTGTCAGCAAAAAATATGAAATTAAAGTGTCCCCATATAAATATCACTGGAGAAATGTAATTTAAATTCAGTATTTTTTCATAAGCATTCTGCATGATAAAATTTACAGTTTGAAATACTTGAAAATTGAGGAGTAACTAACCCAGTGTCAGGACTGAGAAAAAAAATAAGACTGAGGCCAAAATCAAAGTCCCATACACCATGAGAAGCAAAGAACACTAGGATGCTCTAAACTAATAAGTCTTCATTTGTGCAACCATAGAGAGAATTAAAGAATATAGTGATGTAACTAAAATCTGGACAGACCTTGTAAATTCTATTGGTTCAAATATTTTATCTCTTTATTGCAATTTTTGGGTGATTGGAAAATTTTTACAAAGATACATTTCTATATCCATCAAAATAATTTCATGAAGAAGTTGGGATAGTAAATGGATATCTATATTTTTGGTAGAGAGTGAAACCTGCTACCTGTAAAAGCAATGGTAACAGTTCCGTAGGGAGAGCTAAATAGAAGGAGTGATTTTATTTTTTCTTGGTGAAATTATAGGCATCAGTCTTTTAACTGAAAACAATACTGTCCTACAAGGAAGTGGAAAAGTGCACACCCAATACTCAGTAGCATTGGGAACAATTACACAAATATTTGAAGGCAAGTTCATACACCTGATGCAACATGCCATGTGAAGTCTATTTGTCACATTTTATTAATTTTTTGTTTGTTTGTTTCATTTAGTGTTTTCAGTAATTCTTACTCTTCTTCATATCTGTTGTAACTTTCACATTACAGTCACTAATTATTCATTATGTCATATGCTGCTTTATTTAATAAAAAGTTAGTGAAATCCATTGGGGATCTAAAATGAACACTTTTATGAAGATTCAAAACACAATATTAAGCAAATTTACATTTCTGTAATGTTGTTGTTGTTCAGTGTTGTAGAATCACTTTCCACTCATAGTTACCCTATGTAGGGTTTCTGAGGAGCAATTGGTGGGTTTGAACTACCAAACTTGTGAATAGCAGCCAGTGTTTATCCTACAGCACAACACCAGGACTTTCTGTAATAGACAGTCTTAAAACGCACATGTATAGTATGCATTTTATATCTATGAATATAATTTTGTAATTATTGTTTCTAGTCAATTTACCCTGGGAAACTCCATCCTTATTTTTGGAATTGTATTTTACATAAAGATGCTATTCAATTCTAATTTCCATACATATTTCATTTACTTTGTATAGGTATATAAAACCTATACAAATCTTGGAGTCCTGGTGTGGCACAATAGAATAAGCACTGGTCAGAAGGTTGATTTAAACCACAAAGTGGCAGTTCAAACCCACCAATCCCTCCTCAGAAACCCTGTACAGACAGGGTCACTATTAGTCAGAACTGACTCATAGGCACTTAGTAACAACAACACGTATATCTTAGACTAAATTATTGTATAATAATCAAGTTTCCAGTACTTTATAAATAATCTGAATGTTTTTACAAGACCAACCATACAAACAATACTTAAGGAAGTTCTTTGGACAGATAACCAATAGCCAAAACCCTAATATTAACATACATGATAATATCATCCAGAACTCAACTAGAATTTCTCTCTTATAGCGAGTGCTAAGTGGACTAGAACTGTTGACCATGCAGTTAACAGCTCAATGTGTAACACAGTATGCTGCCAAGGCTCCTTCAACCGGATCTGTTGTTGAATTTAAGTGCCGTCAAGTCAATTCCGACTAATAGCGACGCCATATGGGGTTTCCAAAGGGCAGTTGGTGGGTTTGAACTGCCAACCTCCTGGTTATCAGTCTAGTTCCCATCTTACAGTGCCACACAATGAGTCCTTTCAACCAGATATATAATATCTAAAGTAAAACAAATCTTTGTTGTTGTTGTTAAGTGTCGTCAAGTTAGTTCCGACTGATAGGGTTTCCGAAGAGTGGCTGGTGAGCCTGAACCGTCTGCCTTGCAGTTCAAATCGACATTTCAGTCAAACGAATAAACCCACAGCACCACATCAGGACTCCTACAAGAATTGCAATAGAAAACCAGAGACATAGGTTTGCAACAATGCCTAAATAAATAAAACCCACAGTAAAAATGAGGGAATAGTATAAGTAATTAATAGCACTTTCAAATGAAGAAAAAAATCACATAAATTTCAAGAAAAATAAATAAATAAACCTAACTACAATCCTAAAACTAGATCAAATCCTATTCCAAGTCCTAGCCCACCTGCTACCCCTAACACTAACCCTAGTCCTAACTCTAACCCTAAACTAATGAAGCTGCAGGCCTACTTTAGACCTAGACATAGTTCTCACCCTCACCCTAACTCTTTACTTCTACACTGGTCCCCTTCCCCCAAAATTACAAAGTAAAAAGAGGGAATATAGTAATTACAGAATTTTCAAAGAAAATGGAATGAACTGATTTCATGAAATTTAAATAAATAAATGTAAACCTAACTGTAACCTGAAAACTAGACCAAGTTGTATTCTTAGTCCTAACCCAACTCCTACCTCTAACAACAATAAAAATTGGAGCATATAATGAAAGGGGGTAATCTCAGTCATGTATAAAAACAGCTAAGCCTGATATTTGAATAAGTACATGAAAATTAAGTGTAATTGATTAATGGATAAGTCCTATTGGATATTTTTAAATGATAAAAATAGGTTTTGACCTATTATTATCTTTATAAATGCCTATGTAGCTGTCATAGATAATAGTAATGAGAAGGGATCAGTCTCTGCTTTCAAAGTACTTGGGGGAGGTAGAAAGTAAATAGCTTTATTATTGTGATAAGCATGGCACCAGAGATATGCATCAAGTTACATAGGTACAAGGAAGATGGGGTACCTAGAAGATTTTTAAATGATTGAAAATTTTTCGTGAAAATCCCTCTATTATTACTAGATTGATTAATATTAGTTTAATGCCTTTAACTAAGTAATTCTCCAGACACAAAGTTCACTAAGGTTATTTTTATAACCAACTTTTAATCATTCAGTTGTATCCATTTGAATCACTTATTAGTCAAATGCATACAACTGATAGTCAATTTAAAAGTAGAGGTATTTCAGATATTTATAAAATAAATAGAATATACACAGAGTTTATGGCAAAGTTTTGCAACCCTTGGGAACTCAAAGAGTTAAAAAAGTGTTCAATCTAATGTACATTAATGGCAGAAAAGGTATGTCTTCAGAATTTCAAGTTAGTGGTATAATATTACTCCCCATTACTTTTGATAACTTTTTTTTTTTTCATAAAATGGGTAATATAATCAAGAATCTTTACCTTTTCAGTAATTCTTTTATAAATTGTGTTAGTTACAAAATGTTTTACATACAGTAAAAAACAGAGATTGTTAAGTATATAGTTATAAGATTTGGCAAATGTTGAAACTCATGTAATCATTCCTCCAATAAACACATACATCATATCTATAACCAGAACGTTCCCTCATTCTATATTATAGTCAAATCTTATCAACAGAGGTAACCGTTGTTCTGATATCTATTATTACCAGAGGTTAGATCTAGAGTTTCAAATAAATTGCCTAATACACTATGTATTTTTAATCCAGTTATTTTGCTCAAAATTTGTTTCTTAGTTCCACTAGGTTATTGTACAAAAATTATCAGTTCATTTTCTCACTTTCTCTCTCTTTGTCTTTGTAATTCAGTGTTTGGATGAATTCTTTTGATCTATATTCAAGTTCATTGGTACTTTCTTCTATTGTGTTCAATCTGCTCTATACCAAAATTGATTTTTTTTTCCTTTACAATATCCATTTGATTCTATTTTTAATAAATTCCTCCTTTTTTTTTTCAATAATTAGAATAACCTTTTCTATAAATTTACTAGGAATCCTAGTGTGGTGCTATTGGAAAGCACTGGATCACAAGGTTGGTTTGAGCTGCAAGGTTGGCCGTTCAAACTCACCAGTGGCTACATAGAAATCCTATACAGAGTTGCTATGAGTTAAAGCTGAATGGACGGCCTTTATCAATGATGACATAAATTTACTAAAATATTTAACACAAATATTTAAAAATTCTTGTCAGCTAATTCTAGCATTTGAGCTCTTTTGGTTTACTTTTACTGATATATGTATGTTAACAACAACAACATAATTTTACTAAAATATTACAAGTATTACAACAAATGAGTACAACTATTTAAAAATTCTTCTCAGTTAATTCTAACATTTGAGCTGTCTTTTGGTTTATTGTTGTTGATAAATGTATGTTGTTGTTAAGTGCTGCCGAGTCATTTCCAACTCATAGTGACCCTTTATAAGGTTTCAAGGATTAACTGATGTGTTTGAACCATCAACCTTGAGGTTAGCAGTCCAGTACTTATCCTACAATGCTAAATCAGTGATAATTGGTTTGATTTTACTGTTTTGTACACTAGTTCTAGTTTTTAAAAATGTCCATCGGCCCTTGTGTAGTAATATGTAGCAATCTGTTTTCTTCTTCTGTAGAGGGTTATGTTTTGTTCTTGATGACATTTACTGATAGTTCAGCTTTGTTCTGTGAAATCTTGGTTTTATGCTTTGTTAGCACTGACCCTGAGGTGTATTGCTTACTTGTAAATTATGGCTCTTTCAATATAGCTATTAAAAGCCTAACATGATCATCAAACCCTCTGAACTTAATGAGACACAAACTTTAAAAGACTCCTCCCTTTTTAGTTACCAACTACCATTAGTCATTACCATTGAATGTATTCCAACTCACAATGACACTTTAGGACAAAGTAGATCTGCCTCATATGGATTCCAAGGCATGAATCTTTACTGAAGCCGACAACCATATCTTCTGCCCATAGAATGACTAGTGGCAAATGACTAGTTGAACCTCTGACCTTTCAGTTTGTAACAAAACTCTAAACCACTATGCAATCATGACTCCTTTCCTTATAGTTAGCAACTGCTTAAATACTCATATTTGTTTGGTTTTGACAGGGTCTTATTATTGTGTACTTCAAACCTCTTTACATTTTCAGGTCAGGAATAAACTAAGAATGGAGGGCAGTTTTAAACTAAATTTGGTATTTACTTTTTTTGATGGCTTCCTTCTCTTGGAATTCCCTTTTTATTTTGCCACCACTGATGACTACCAGTTTGATCTTCTGACATCTGACAAAAATAAAACTTTGGGTATCTACTTGAACTCTCTTTGCTGTTCTATGTTGGGGATTGAGCAACATTCTCAAGGAAAACATACAGAATGTAAACATCATCCACTCTATTTCCTTCATTGGAAGATTATACCTACTGCCTACTTTCCAGTGGCTTAAAAAGCCATTTTCTATATTGTTTTCCAGATATAAGATTGCTATTCCACCCTTGCTGAAAATCTGATTATTTGTTTACGACCAAAAATACCCAGTACTGAACTTTAATTCAAACTTTCAATCTATGAGAAATTTCCAATATCTGCTTATTTTCCTTTTTAGGAATATTATGAGATACACCGAACAAGCATAATGTTTAATGTCTCATAATCATTGGAAACAAATTTGGTACATGAATAAAAGTTTCAAAGTGATTCTTTTCCCAGCTTTCTGTTTTACAACTCTTCAAATTTCTAAAAATAAAGTAAAAAAATACCGACCTTATTCTAAATGCATGAAAAAGTAGAGCTAGATGTACTTATAATATCAACAAGACAAGAAGAAGGTATGTTTTAAATGACTAAGTCCCTTTAGGGAATTGCTTACCCAGATATTTATCATTAGTGCATTTTAATATGAAAATGAAAAGCTTAGTTTTCATTATTTCATAAATGTGACTGATCCATTTTTACATAATAACTTGTAAGTTAAATAGCTTTTACCTAACAAAAATGTAGTGATTTAAATGACAGTATAATTTTCATAAGTACAAAAACAAAACAAAACAAAAAAAGGTGTATTCTGGAATGTCCTGGTTTTAATTGACAAAAATAAAGTTTAAGGAGTCAGGAGAATCAAAATGAGGACAGAATTGTTTTCAACTCAAACTGTTTAAACTGTATCTTTTTAAATCTACCTACAGCTTTTAAAATAAGTTGGTTTAGTATATGGGATTGTTAATGTCTTTATGAAGCAGCAACATTGCACCATTGTTTCTACTTATTATCTAGAATAATCAGTTGATTTGTCATTTCACCTTAAAAGTAAATGCATTTTTTCAGTGCCAATTATTTAATTAATAAGAAACGATATTGCAATGAATGATATTAATTAATTATTTGTCTGTATTGTCTGTGGGTCCTTTGATAAAATAAGAACTGTCAGTGTTTAGTTTTCATTTTCTCATAAAAACCGTATCATCACTTGCTGTATAAAATATGAAACTCCGAGATTTATCCACAAGATATGTACAGGTATCAAAATAATCTTCTCTCATATCTTTCTAAATGCAACCTCAATCTCATATTGTTTTATTCTCCAATATTTTCAGATCTGACTCGTACTTTACTCCTCTCTCCTCACCTATTGTAAAGCCAGAAAATTACATTTTTGTTGGACGTTTACAATTTCTTTTTGGTGGAAAGTGTAAAGGTCAGGCAGCATTCCATTTCAGGAAGATAGCTAAATGGCTGGCATTAAAGTGTCTGCCAAAATGATGGAGTAGTATTCAGTTTTATTTTTCAGTGAAACTATATGAGATAGCAAATAAAAGCACTTACTACCTTTAATGCCAGAATTTAAATTAAAAATATTTCATGTTCTTTTCTTCTGCATCAAAATGTATTTTGAATGATCGAGATTGACTTTGAGATCTATTTCTATTTAAAATAGCTACTAATTCTGAATTATAGCAAAATGACTTTAAACTAAAATTCAGAACACTATTATTTATCAACAAAAAATACATAAAATGGTTGCTCAATTTGTAACTTTTAACCTTGTTGTTGTGTAGTTGAATTGGTTCTGACTTATAGCAACCCTATATAGAAGTTCTGTTGAGCAACTGGTGTGCTTGATCTGTCGACCTTACGCTTCATCATCCAGTGTGATCATACAGTGCTTCCTCTTACTCATAATTAAATAACTGGGGAACAAATTATTCAGGATACAAGTGGCATATACATACTATGTATTGTCTAAGAAAACTAAGAAATCTTAATATTTAGTTCCCCTAAAATAAAAACAAATAAACCATTCTTATGTGTATTCATCTTATGTTTCCTTTGCTTGTTTTTGTAGGATCCCTGCTGATGTGGTAGTTAAAGTACTTGGTTGCTAATCAAGAGAGCTGAGGTTTGAACCATCTGATCCTTGGGAAAAAGATGTAATTAAGTCAAAATACAAAATGCAGTAATAATTATAAATGTAATATTGAAAATATTTTTAAATGCATAAAGTAATAGCTTATTAATTGTCAATTTTTATATTTCTAAATAAGCTGGATAGAGATATAACCTTCTATCCTCTCAACTCTAATACATTTCAGAGTGAAATAGAGATAATATTTTGATTTAAAATGTAATGCAATTATTTTCTCTTTAAATGAAATGGAGGAACTTATGGGCATCAGTGATGCAAATCTAAACTTGAGTCCAGGCTCAGCTATATCTTGCCAAATTATTTTTTAATGCTTTCTGTTCATATCAGTTTATTTCACTCATAAAAAATAATTTTATGTTAGGGTCACAGTGTAATGGGGAGTGAAGAATGACATAAATAGATTTATAAAAAATAGCACAACATTGACTTGCTCTGGTATACAAATGTTGTTGTAGTTGTTATGTGCAGTCGAGTCAGTTCCAACATATAGTGACCCTGTCTAGGGTTTCTAGGAGTGGCTGGTGAGCTTGAACTATTGACCTTGTAGTTCAAACTGACCTTGCACTTTAACCCACAGTGCCACACAGGACTCCATATATATTGATGTGTAGATCTATATCTATAAATAGATAGATATAGGTAGATATAGATATACACAGCAATATATACAGAAAGAAAGAGAGATAAAACTGCTGTGGCACTGTAGGGTGAGCACTTGACTGCCAACTACAAGGTTGGTGGGTCAAGCCCACCAAACATTCCTCAGAAATCCTATATAGGATTACTATGAATCAGAACTGACTGGACAGCACTTAACAACTACAACATATATATGAACTGCTCTGTTTGTGAGGCATATCTATGATGAGAAGTAAGAACTACTTGGAAAACATCAAATCAAAAGAAAGTTTATTTCCTTACTAAATGGAAAAAATTCCAGACGTGAGGTACTAGATACCATGTAAAATTCTGTTTTAATATACTTTTATAAAGAATAATGTGCCATCAAAGTAAAACTGACTCATGGTGTTCAGGGTTGCACTGTGCTCCATAGGGTTTGTAATGACTGATCTCTCAGAAGTAGATCACCTGGCCTTTTGTAGAATCATTAACATTACAATAAATGGAGAAAAGAACTACTCTACCAGAACTCCTTTCATAGTACAGGGTCTTAGATGATTTGTTCAGCATACAGATTGGGAAAGTATGGTGAAAGGATACAACTCTGACACACACCTGTCCTGATTTGAAACTAAGCAGTATCTCCTTGTTCTATTTAACTGTTTCTTGGTTTCTGCACAGATTTGCATGAGCACAATTACCTCTTATACCATTTTTAGTCATGTTATCCATAATTTGTTATTGTCTACACAGTCAAATGACTTTGCATTTTTAATAAAACACAAGTAAACATCTTTTTGGTATTCTCTGCATTAAGCCAAGCTCCATCCAGCATCAAAATATTATCTCTTGATCCTCTTCTGAATCAGATCTAAAATTCAGTCAGTTGCCTGTCAATGTACTGGTACAACCATTTTTTAATTACCTTCAGTAAAATGTTACTTGCATGTGGTTTTAATTATATTGGCCAATAATTCCTTCATTCTGTTGAATCACTTTTCATTGAAATGGACATGGATTTTGGCATTGCATACTTAGGCAGGTATCTCTAGAAATGAAATAGATAGAAACCTACTAAATATTAATTTGTCTGTACAAACAGAAGAATCCTAAGTCAAATGAACTGCAGTCTAACTTCAACTGCCCAAACAGGTATCACAACCGCTAATTCAATTCCCAAACCTTAGCCAATTTATAGACCCACAACCCCTTAAACGAAGGGGAGGTCATGTTCTCTTGAGAGGGAATCTCATAATATCACAAGAAATCTATACTGTAAGTCTTCCTCAGAGCTATTCTCAAAGGATTCTGTGGCTTTTGGCAATCATGACTGGTAATTGAGGGAAAAGGATATAATCAAACTTTGAGGGGATTTCTAGACACTGGCACTGAATTGACACTAATTCCAGGAAACACAAAACATTCTGGTGGTCCACTAGTGAAAGGGGAGAAGAGTGGAGGTCAAGTTATTAATGGAATTGTAACTAAGCTTAGTCCCACAGTAGATTCCCAAACTCATCCTTTAGTGATTTCCCTCATTTCAGAATGCATAATCAGAGTAGACATACTTAGCAACTGGCATCAACCCAAACACTGGATCATCAAAATGTAGAATGAGGACAACAATGATCGGAAAAGCTAAATGAAAGGCATTAAACTTTCCTTTACTTAGGAAAATAGTAAACCAAAAGCAATACGGCATTTCTAGTGGGAATGTAGAGACTAAGTGCTATAGTCAAAGACTTAAAGGATTCAGAAGTGATGATTCCCACCACGTCCCCATTTAAATTGCCTGATGAAGATCAAAGACCATAGCCTTTGGTATGGATTACAACTCAATGTAAAGAAAACAAAAATCCTCACCACTGGACTAATAAGCAACATTCTTATTAATGGAGAAAAGATTGAAGTTGTCAAAGACTTCAGCTTTCTTGGTTCAACCATCAACATTCACAGAAGCAGCAGTCAAGAAATCAAACAATGTATTGTATTAGGCAAATCTGCTATTCAAGACCATTTTAAAGTGTTAAAGAGCAAAGACATCAGCTGGAGAACTAAGGTACACCTGACCCAAGCCATGGTATTTTCAATTACCTCATATGCATGGAAAAGTTGGACAGTGAATAAGGAAGATTGTAGAAGAATTGATGCATTTTAAGTTATGGTTTTGGAGGAGAATATTGAAAGTGCCATGGGCTGCCAAGAGAACAAACAGATCTGTGTTGGAAGAAGTGCAGTCAGAGTGCTCCTTGGAGGCCAGGATGGCCAGACTTTGTCTCTCATACTTCAGACATATTGTCAGGAGGAACCAATAACTGGAGAGGGATATCATGTTTGCTAAGGTGGATTGTCAGAGAAAAAGAGAAAGACCCCCAGCGAGATGGATTGGCAAAGTGGCAGCATTAATGATCTCAAGCATGGCAACAATTGTGAGGTTAGTCCAGGATCAGGCAGTGTTTCATAGTGCTGTGCATGTTCCTATGAATCGACACCGACTCGATGGCACCTAACAACAACAACAATATGTGGCCTGTGCAAAACAAAACAAAAAGATGGATCTAGGAAAATGACAGTGGATTATATAAACTTATCTACGTAGTAACTCCAATTGAAGCTACAGTTCCAAATGTGATTTCAGAGCAAATTTATATTATTTCGCAGTATCTGTTACACAGCTAAAGATGTGGCCAATGTCGTTTTTTTCAATCCCAGTTTATAAAATCACCAAAAGTGTTTGTCTTCAGCTGACGAAGCCAACACTACACCTATACTGTCATATCAATGGCACACATCAACTCTCCAGCATTATGATTGCCTTTCCCTGCCAAACAATATCACACTGGTTCATTACAATGATGACATTATGCTGATTGGACATAGTAAGGAAGAAGTATCAATGACTGTAGACTTACTGGTAAAACATTCATATGCTGCTTTTGTTTGGTACTATCAAGTTAGTTGGAGTCTTGATGTGGCACTGTAGGATAAAACACTGGACCACAAGGTCAGTTTGAACCACAAGGTTGGTGGTTCAAACTTAGCAGCCACTTCTTGGAACCCTGATACAGGATCCCTATGAGTCGGAACTGACTCCAAGGCACGTAACATCAAGTCACTTGTGACTTGTTGTAGTCCTATATACAACCAAATGAATGATTGCTCAGTCCTGCACCATCCTCACAATTGTTACGTGTCAAATCCTTGCTGCTGCCACTATGTCAATCCATCTGATTTGTAGTCTTCCTTTTTTTCATTGACACTCCACTTTACCAAGCATGATGGTCTTCCACAAGGTCTGATCCCTCCTGATAACATGTCCAGACTATGAAGACTTACCATCCTGGATTCTAAGGAGCCTTCTGGTTGTAATTCTTCCAACATATATTTATTTGTTTTCACAGTCCATTGTATTTTCCATATTCTTTACTAACACTATAATTCAAATTCAACAATGCTTCTACAGTCTTCCTTATTCATGATCCAGTATATGAGGTAACTGAAAATACCATGCTTTGGGTCAAGAGCACTTTAGCCCTCAAGGTGACATCTTCAACACTTTAAAGAGATCTTTTGCTACTACAATACATCATTTGATTTCTTAACTGCTGCTTCCACAAACATTGAATGTGGGTACAAGCAAAATTAAGTATTTGGAAACTTTAATCTTTTCTCAATTTTTTATTATGTTCTTTATTTGTCCAGCTGTGAGGATTTTTTTTTTTTTTTATCTTTATATTGAAGTGGAATAGATGCTGAAGAAGGCAGTCTTTGATCTTCATTCTAAACCCTTTTCACTTCCAGCATACAAAGTTTATTTGTTTGGTTGTTTAGCCCATTTTATTGTTGTTGTTGATTGTCATCCTGTTGGTTCTGACTCATAGTAACCATGCATAGGCTTTCTGAGGAGCA
>NW_006408581.1:4872215-4873022 GCF_000296735.1 Chrysochloris asiatica | reverse complement strand
TTCTGCTGTGCATGGGGTCGCTATGAGTCGGTTCCGACTCGATGGCACCTGACAACTGACAACAACAATGTGTATAACATATTCATTGAGCACTAGGTATTCATTAAATTTAAGTACTTGAGCATTTTATTTAAAAATTCACATTCAACTCTTTATATATAGCCATGAAAACTTTAGAGCATACATGGAGTAACACCACTCATCTGTCCATTAGTTTTACTGTGGTGGTTTGTTTTGCTGTGGGATATACCTCAGTTTAGATTATTTAAAATAAAGATCACTTTCAGTATGTCTTAAAAGTATTGTCCATATGCTTTCAATGAATTTTAATCAATGGAATATGTATAATATTAAAGAATTATGATGTACATTGATGATGGGGTGATAATTTTAGAACTTTCAACTTGTGTTTTCTTGTGTTGATGGATATTCATTTATAGTTTAGTTCATACATTTCATACAAAAACTAGTGTAAGCAAGAAAATCTAATGTATTCATTTGATTCAATCCCATGGATCATTATGTATTCACAAATAATGTAAGCACTTAGTTAAAGCTACATTTTTCTATGTAGAAATCTTAGAAAAAGGGGTTCTTTGAAAATATATTTATCCTATCACATTTAAATTTGGTATTTCTAGTAGCAGCAAATTTGTAGATAAAGCTAATGATTAAAAAACACTTATTAATAAATATATTTTAGTTTTCTCTAACTCAGCAATTGAGTTGTTTATTCAAGACCTTTATTCAAATATAAATGTGTTCCTTATAGTAACCTGCTGGTTAAGGTTGTTGTTGCTGTTTTGT
>NW_006408581.1:4869061-4870900 GCF_000296735.1 Chrysochloris asiatica | reverse complement strand
CATTTCCATTATCAATACTAGATATGCTTTTGTCATATTAAATATATAGCTTGAATACTGAAGGCCATTATTATATTTGAAAATAAAGTATAAACCAAGCTGAGAAAAATCTATGTTCTGCATATTTCCCAGCTGCTTATTATTCACAGAGCTAAGACTGTCACTATATGTGGCACTTCCAGATGGCAAGTATATCTCTCAGATGGATATTGGGAAAGCTTGAAGAATCAATTACAATTTCAGGTAAAATTAAACTTGGAGGTAGAATCATTAATATGTTGAATATCGATCTAGTTACATTTTTTTTTTAACATCTAGGAATATTTGTATCTTATTCTGTGTAGCTCACGAGCTTACTAAATGGTGTACCTGATGACTCTGCTCTGTCTGAATTAAGACCACAAGTGAGACTCATATTTATCCCCAAATGATTCATCTGGAGCAGCTGATGTTGGCCCCATTGTTAAATCTTAATGTCCATATAAAAATGTAAATAAGGTTGGTGTTGAAAAGTGTTAATTTAACATAGTTACTTCAACATTTTTTTAAATTACATATTTATAAAGACTAATTCAAAAGCTTGTGAGATTTAAGATAAATTTTACTTGAAAATAATCATTTATTTTGAATCATAAAAATTTAATTAAGATATCTTTCAAAAGTTTTCTTTGGAATGCACTAATTCTTTCATATTATATGTTCTTTTCACAGAATCACAATATATAATCAACTGCATAAGAAACCAATTCACAAGTAAAAGAACATATACATACATATTCTTAAAATAATTGCATAGTAAAAGTAATTATCTCTTACATTAAGATATTTATGTTGAAAACATTTCTCTTTCTATATGGTCTATATACCACTCATGCAGCACTGCTTGAAGTCATGCCATCAGTATTCTGAATGCCAGCAGCATTATCAGTACTGGAAAGTTTTCAGCAGAACTTCAGCCTAAGACAGACTAGAAAGAAGGAAAAGAGGAACACTTCAGAATGGTTGGTCCTTGAAAAATCTTATGAATAGAAGCTGAACATTGCCAGCTATAGTGCTTGAAGATGACCCCCACAGGATGAAAGGCAATAAAAATACAACTAGAAATATTGCCTCCTCAAAATAGAGTTGACATTAAAGACACAGATAAATTTAAGTTTTCAAAGGAACTTTCTTGGCACAACTTAAAATGAGAAGAATTAGTTGCAAACATCTATTAATAATCAGAATGTAGAATATATGAAGTATGAAACTAGGAAAATTAGGAGTTGTCAAAAAAGAAATGGAATGTATAAAGATCAATAACTTAGGCATTTAAAGAGCTGAAATGAACTGGTGGTACTGGTCATTTTCAATGAGACTATCATATAATTTACCATACTGGGAAGGACAAATTGAAGAGGAATGGTGTTTTATTCAATGTCAAAAATAATATTTCTAGATTCATCTTGAAGTGCAATAATGTCTGGGATAGGTAATACCCATATGCCTACAAGGAAAACCTATTAATGCCATTAATATTTAAATTTACACACCAAACAAAATCCAGTGATAATGAAACTGAAGTCTACATTCTTTAGTATAAAACTGGTCAAAGATACAATCAATATGCAATAAAAAGTATGGTGATTGGCATGCTGAAGTTGGAAATAAAGAGGAAGGATCGGAAGTTGGAAAATATGGTCATGGTGATAGATACAATGCTGGAAAGCACCTGATGGAAGTTTGCCAAGACCAACGACTTAGTCATTGTAAATACCTTTTTTTCAGCAATCTAAAAGGGAAGAGATGATGGAGAAGCTCAATATTGTCAACCTAAACAAGGGCAAAGGAGCTCTGGTA
>NW_006408581.1:4866177-4868286 GCF_000296735.1 Chrysochloris asiatica | reverse complement strand
AAGTCTAAATAGGGCAACCTGATTTTATCAATTACAACATAACTAAAAAACAACTATCTAATCAATTCAATTGTAACCTTGCTTTGTGAAGAAATACTGGATTAACTGTAGAATTCTGGCTTTTAATTGAATCTGCTAAAGAAGAGGGGCATATAGAACTGGGATTGTTCAATATCTCTCACAGTTTCTAACAGAAGGTATACTTTGATAAAATGGCTTTTTTATCCCTTGAGGAAAAATAATGAAAGATTTGTATTTTTTAGTCCTTATTCTTCATGATACATTACATGCTAACCAAATATTTTTCTGATGCTAATTTTATCATACAACGTAACCTCATGAACTAAGACTCAATGTTTAAAAATTTACATTGGTTTTCCTTCATGCTTACTAGTATTCTTGTTTTTCCTGTCTTCCTTCCTCACCCCCTCCCTTCATCCCTTCCTTCATTCAATATTTATTAACAACTCAAGTATGTTCAATTAGAATTCCACATGTAAGCTCACTACTGTCAATTCAATTCCAATTCAAAGTGACCTTATGTTGTTGTTAACTGACTTCGAATTGGTTCCGATTCATAGCAACCCTGTATAGGGTTTCAGACCCTATGTTGTTGTTAAGTGCCGTTGAGTCTGTTCTGACCCATAGCATCCCTGTATAGGGTTTCCTAGTAGTGACTGGTGAGCTTGAACCACCGACCTTGCATTTCAAACCACTTTGCAGTCTGGTGCATTAACCCACAGCGGCAAACCAGGACTCCCTTCAGACCCTATTGTTGTTGTTGTGAAGTGTCGTAGAGTTGGTTCCGACCCATAGTGACCCTGTATATGGTTTCTGAGGAGTGGCTGGCTATAGTGACCCTAATATTTGAAGATTTAATTGTTAATTTGTACAGTTAAATTATTGAGTCATCATAGAATGAAAGGCTTTGGGCAAACTAAAACATCAAGGATAGGTTTATTTGATTCTTGCACTTTACATTTTTTTTTCTTTCTCCCTTTTCTTTATTTAGATTGTGTTTAGAAACATTTTACCTAATTGCTCTGAGGTGCTTTACTTTTCTTATATCCATAAATTTTCATCTCTTCCTGGATCTTGGCCTTGAGTTTAATGAAATCAATGTTATAAGTGTTTCCCATTCAAAAACAAGAGCACATTTTTGAGTAACATTTAGTGACTTTTTTTCTCCCAGAGTAATACTATGCCTGTGAATCATGTAACTTTAGCTATCTAGATTTTTTTTTTTAATTGAAACTTTGAAAACAAATAGTTAATTTGAAATTGCAAACTCTCTCTTTCAAGCTATCATGATGCATAGAAAGCAGGTTCTATTTTTTTTTTTTAATTGAACACACATATGTGTTAAATTAAATATGTCCCTGTTGGCCCAAAACTTTAACTACCCTAACTGTTCCCAGTAGGTTTCAGGTTTCAGTCCAACCAGAGGCTCCTTTCAAGAAAATCATGTCGTTTTACGGCCAAAAATCAGCCATTGAAAATCCTGTGGAACCCTTCAACTAAAACACTGGGGGAAGCCATGGGTCAGTATGGAGCCTGTGGCAACTGTTGGTGTGTATACTATGGTATGTATATACATTGATGTTATGGCTGTGTGTCCTGGAGTCAGCTCTAACTCATACTGAACCTTAGAGTTTCTGACAGTGACTGTTGAGTTTGAATTTCGGCCTTTCAGTTAGCAATGTGCCATGTACAGCGGCACACCAGGTTATACATGTATGCTGTTGTTAGTTTCTGAGAAGTAGGTTCTGACTCATAGTGACTTCATGCACAAAAAACAGAACACTGCCCAGTCCAATGCCATCCTCACAATTGTTACACTTGAGTCAATTGCTGCTGCCACTGTGTCAATTCATCTCATTAGTGGTCTGCCTCTCTTTGCTGGCCCTCCACTTTAACAAGCATAACATACATGTTTTTGTTAAGTGCCCTCAAGGCAGCTGTGACTCAGTGAGGAGTAGCTGGTGAGTTTGAACTGCTGACCTTTTAGTTCAAACAGACCTTGCTGTCTAGTGCTTATCCTAAGCTCCACACTAGGTATATTCAACAATTCATATATGTATTAACAATTCATATATATATATATATATA
>NW_006408581.1:4854246-4865836 GCF_000296735.1 Chrysochloris asiatica | reverse complement strand
AGACCTAGTGCTCAATGCTTGAGAACTTGGTTGCTAAATAAAAGGTCAGTAGTTTGAACTCACTAACTGCTGCACAGGAGAACAGATCTGGTGATCTACTCCTATAAAGATATAAAAAATAATAAAGCACACTGTCCTTGAGTCAATTCCTGTTCATAGTAACCTTATATAGTGTATCCAAGACTGAAATCTTTACAGAAGCAGACAATTTCATCATCTTTCTCTCATGGACAGGGTGGTGCATATGATTGCTGAACTTGCATTTAGCAGCCCATAATGCAACAAGTGCTAGAAAACCTTGTAAGGTAGTTCTCTGTTACAGAGGATGGCAAAGAATAGGAATCAAGTCAATGGCACCTAACAATAACACATACACACATTTGGAACTAGACTTCACTAGTAGTCCTTCCTATGTCTCTGCTGCCATTTCAGTAGTTCTGAGCACCAAAGTTTCAGTTGTTAAATGCTGTTGAGTCGGTTCTGACTCATAGCGACCCTATATAGGGTTTCCAAGGAGTAGTTGGTGGGTTTGATCTGACAACTTTGTGAGTCAGACTGACCTTGTGGTCCATCCATTGCTTATCTTACTATACCATACCATGACTTGAAGTTGAATTTTACTTTTTTGCTGTAATCTTAAAAAACAAAACAAAACCAAAAAAAACACCTTTTTTTCTGAGAATTTTTTTTTGTAAATTTTAATTGTGAAAAGTTTTACAGAGATCATTTTTCATTAAATAATTCATACCAATTTCTTTCACCTCATCAGTTGCAATCCCCACAATATAACAATGCATCCCACTTTCTGCATGCATGATTTATTCATCAGTCTTTTCTGTTCAGGGTATAACCATCTGCATTACTCCAATCATCTCTAAGTAAAATACCAAAAAATGTATGTCTAGGAAGACTAATTGTTGGCTATATAATTTACCTTAGGTGCTATCTTTCCAAGTTATGTCTACTCTGGCATTTATTGCCTTAACTATTATAGTGTATGTCTCTTTGATATCTTTCTTTGACTGCTTCTGACTGCCTGTCTCTTTGGCATCTTTCATTGCCTGTTTCAGACTTTGCAAAGGTTTGTAAGTATGTCATGTTTTTGGTTTTGTTTTTAAATTATTTTGTCTTAATCTTTCCCAATGTAAATTGGATATAGAACTTCCTATATTGTTCTATAAGGAGCTCTGGTAGCATAGTGGTTACGAATAGGGCTGCTAATCTCACTGTCAGCAGTTAGAAACTACCAGCTGTTCCATGGGAGAAAGATGAGGCTTTCTGTTCCCGTAAATATTTACAGCCTAGGAAACCCTGTACAGGGTCTCTATGGGTCAGAATCGACTGGACAGCACTTAACAACAAAAACAACATATTGTTGTATACTTTATAGATAATTCAAAAGATCTTCTTGATGATTAATAAATTACCTCAATAGTCTCAATTATCTTATTACAGGTGAGCTTAATTATTAAACAGGTTCAATCTAATTTATATTACTGTTGTTAAGCGCTGTCTTGTTGTTGTTGTTAAGTGTCATTGAATCGGTACTGACTCATAGTGACCCTAGGCAGATCAGAACGAAACACTGCCCGATCCTGGGTTAACCTCACTACTGTAGCCACACTTGAGTCCATTGATGCTGCCACTTGGCCAATCCATTTCGCTGGGGGTCTTCCCTTTTTTCTCTGACCCTCCACCTTACCAAACATGATATCCTTCTCCAGCGACTGGTCCTCCAGACAATATGTCTGAAGTATGAGAGACCAAATTTGGCAATCTTGGTCTCCAAGGAGCACTCTGGCTGCACATCTTCGAAAACAGATCTATAGGTTCTTTTGGCAGCCCATGACACTTTCAATATTCTCCTCCAACACCATAACTCAAAAGCTTCAATTCTTCTATAGTCTTCCTTATTCACTGTCCAGCTTTTGCATGCATATGAGGTTATTGAAAATACCATGGCTTGGGTCAGGTGCACCTTAGTGCTCAAGCTGACATATTTGCTCTACAACACTTTAAAAAGGTCTTGTGCAGTAGATTTGTCTAATGCAATACGTCATTTGATTTCTTAACTGCTGCTTCCACGAGTGTTGATAGTTGATCCAAGAAGAATGAAGTCCTTGACAACTTCAATCCACTGATAAGAATGCTGTTTAGTGGTCTAATGGTGAGGATTTTTGTTTTTTTGACATTGAAATGTAATTCATACCGAAGGCTGTGCTCTTTGATCTTCATCAGTAAATGTTTCAAGTCTTCTTCACTTTCAGCAAGCGAGGTTGTATAGTCTGCATATCGCAGGTTGTTAATGAGTCTTCCTCCAATCCTGATGCCACATTTTTCTTCATAGAACCCAGCTTCTCATATTATTTGCTCAGCATACAGGTTGAATAAGTATGGTGAATGAATACAACCATGGTGAATGAAAACACCTTTCTTAATTTTAAACCATTCAGTCTTCTCATGTTCTATTCGAACAACTGCCTCTTGATCCAGGTGCAGATTCCTCATGAGTACAATTAAGTGTTCCAGAATACTCATATTTCGCAATGTTCTCCAGAGCTTGTCATGATCCACACAATCAAAAGCCTTTGTGTGGTCAATAAAGCTCAGGTAAAGCGTTTTTCTGATATTTTCTGCTTTCAGCCAAGATGCATCACACATGAGCAATGATATCCCTCATTCCACGGCCTCTTCTGAATATGGCTTGAACTTCTGGAAGTTCTCTGTCAATGTATGCTTGCAGCCGTTTCCTTATTACCTTTAGTGAAACTTTACTCACATGGGATGTCAAAGAGATTGTCCAATGATTTCCGCATTCCATTGGGTCACCTCTCTTTGGAATGGGTGCAAATATGGATCTCTTCCAATCAGTTGGCCAGATGTTGTCTTCCAAATTTCTTGGTAGAGATGAGTGAGTGCCTCCTGTGCTGCCTCATTTTCTTGAAAGATTTCAATTTTTATTCCATCAATTCATGGTACCTTGTTCTTTGCCAATTCCTTTAATGCACCTTGGACTTCCTCCTTCAGTATCATTGGCTCTTGATCATATGCTACCACTTGAAACAGTTGAACATGAACCATTTCCTTTTGGTACAGTGACTCTGTGTATTCCTTCCATCTTCTCTTGATGCTTTCTTCATCCTTCAATAATTTGCCAGAGGATCTTTCAATAACGAAAGTCAAGGCTTGAATTTTTTCTGCAGTTCCCCCATCTTGAGAAATGCTGAGTGTGTTCTTCTTTTTAGTTCTCTGATTCCAGATCTTTGCACATTTTGTTGTAATATTTGGCTTTATCTTCTCGAGCTGGTCTTTGAAAATTTCTGTTCAATTCTTAGACCTCCTTATTCTTTTGATTTTCTGTAGCATCTCTACACCGGAGAGCAAGTTTCAGTGTCTCTTCTGACATCCATTTTGACCTTTTCCTTCTTTCTTGTCTTCTCAATTATTTTTTGCTCTCTTTATGTATGATGTTCTTCATGTCATCCCACAACTCTTCTGGTCTTTGGGCTTTAGTGTTTAATGTATCAAATCTGTTCTTCAGATTATCTCTAAATTCAGAGGGGATATATTCAAGGTCATATTTTGGCTCTCGTGGACTTGTTTTCATTTTCTTCAGTTTCAGTTTGAATTTGCATATGAGTAATTGATGGTCTGTTCTACAGTCTGCCCTTGGCCTTGTTTTCACTAATGATATGGAGCTTTTTCATTGTCTCTTTGCACAGATATACTCCATTTGATTTCTATGTATTCCATCTGGTAAGGTCATGTGTATAGTCATCTCTTATGCTGTCTAAAGAAGGTATTTGAAATGAACAAATCATTGATTTTGCAGAAATCTATCATGTGTTCTCCAATATCATTTTTATCACCAAGATCCGTGCCTATTGGTGTGATTGTGACATGGAGCTCAGTCAGTACAGCTCTTTGTCCTCTTCATGCAGAGGACTTTCCACATCTGCCACTGCCACCTCTAACCACACCCCTTTTTGCAGATTCTCATAAGGCAATTAAAAATGAATTTCCTCTACCACCTGCTAAGGCCTATTGTCCTCCTAAAGGACTAGATACTTTGTGTTCACCATGCAGGGATGTATCTTAGAAGCAGCACAATTAGGAGAACGAAGTCAGTGGTTCAAGCTCACCAGCTACTCCTCAGAAACCCTATATGGGTCACTATGGGTTGGACTGACTCGACGGCACTTCATAACAACAACAACACTGCCTGTCCAGTATTATATGGCTGTAAAAGGGCTCCTTGCCATGAGAATCTACTTTTTCAAGTATTTAAGGAATTTGAAAAAGTATTACTGGTAACTGCTCCAGAGCTCTTTAACATAAGGAATTTAGAAGCCATTGGGAATGACTATGAAATGACTCCCTGGGATTGGAAAACTCTAATTAAAACTGTCTTAATTTCAGCCCAAGTAGTATATAGCTATCAGTTTTATGATATTTCTGATGCAGATTGCCAAAAGGTCCTATCACCCTTAAAAGGGCAAAATCCTAACATTATTGAAATGGTCAGAGCATGTCAGAATGCTGGTAGTGAGATTCATGGAACACAGGTGATGGCAAGTGCTCTGCAGCCTCAAACCTACTATAATTGTGGAAAGGAGGGTCATTGCCAAAAGGATTGCAGGGCGGCCAAGAATACCAATGTCAAGTCCAAGAAAAAATGTCCTCTTTGT
The DNA here is from genome assembly GCF_000296735.1 of Chrysochloris asiatica. NCBI lineage: Eukaryota > Metazoa > Chordata > Mammalia > Afrosoricida > Chrysochloridae > Chrysochloris > Chrysochloris asiatica. The sequence continues at coordinate 4,861,148 of NW_006408581.1, read as the reverse complement.
CGAAAGGGCTTCCATTGGGTTGACTACTGTTGCTTTAAATTTAACGCAGGAAGAAAACCTTCGTGGGGAAACCCGGAGAGGAGTGTAAACTCCGGTGCCCAGCAAATCCAAAGGAGTCAAAGGAAATCAGGCATAGAATGTGAACATGTGAACGCTCTTGTTTGAAATCCAGAGGCACTTCTCTGTGCTCCCTCCACAGATGAGTGTTAGATTTACAAGCTGCCACTGAGGGCAGCCCAGGATTGGTTCTCCCAGTTTCTGAAGATGTCACGTTGAATGATGCAAAAGTTGTGAAAGCTGTTGAAACCGCTGTCTGAGGACCCCTTTGTACTGGGGGCTACAGGACTCATTATTGGTCGTTCTAGTTACACCAACCGAGGAATTTAAGTTCTTCCGGGTCTCATAGACTCAGATTATAAACAGCAAATTAAAATAATGGTCAAAATTTAGAATATCAGTTTATTCTCAAAGACATATGCATAGTACAATTAATACTCTTCCCCTATATTGTCCCTGAATCCAAACAGCATTTCCAAGGGACAGGGGGTTTTAGAAACACTGAAGTTTTCTGGGCAACCAAACTCACACATCAGTGGCAGTATCTTACTGTGCAAATTAATAACAAAGTAATTGCAGGAGGTATTGACTCAGATGCTGATTTCATCATCATCACTTAGCAAGACTGAGACTGAAACTGGGGCCAACGATTTCTTGGTATCCTTGTTGTCTCCATCATAGCTGCCATGGGATTAGCAGCCACTGCTTCAGTGGCTCACAGTCTGTCTATTCAGACTATCCAGTAGGTCAACCAATACTTACAAGATGCTGCATCTGAGTTCCAGTCCTTAACACAAATTGACCAAGAAATCTTGCAGCACTTAGATGCACTAGAGGCTGCTGTTCTAGGGATTGGGGAAAGGTAACAAGCCTTGTGGAATCACCAGCGACTCACTTGTCACATAGAATTTATAACTGTGTGTGTCTCGTCACTGCCCTTTAACTCCACTGAGTCCAGGCCAATATTCAACACCAAATCCACGGTGCATTTCATTCCTCTCTTGGACAATATATTCATGAATTAAAAGAAAAATTACAAAAACAAATGAGACAACTTAAGCAAGAGGCACAAAATTTAGCCTTAAATTGCCTCAGTGATACAGCCCATTGGCTCAACCCTAACAATTGGTTTTATTAGCCTTTGCAGTAATTTTGTTACTCTTGTTTTCTTTCAGTTCTAAATGCAGTTAGTTGACTGCTCTGATGAACAAAGCATGCCAAAGCTATGATCGCCCTATACTTACCAATGAAGGCACTTACCCCTACTCCTCTCCCCTACCCTGATATTCCTGAAGAATTTCCCCCATGATGAATCTTTAAGAAAAGCAAAAGGCTTTAGATGTTGGGATTGTTTTCACTAAGTCTGGAGTATCATGGGTTAAAAGAATGTAGCTTAATGGAATGTTCTGCCCTGATAGAGTGTATGTGAGAAAGAGAAAATGCTGGCCAAGAAGACTCAGGGCAAAGGTGTTATCAAGGATGTTTGTGTAACTAGGTAAGGTGTTTGAGGTCAGAACATTTTCAGGTGTTTCTCTGTGTTCAGTCTTATCTAAGAATTTATGTTGCTCCCATGTTTTCCTAAAGCTCACAAAAATGCTTTTGAACTTTCTGCTTTGATAAAGCCTAATAAAAAGGAGGAGAAGGAACAAGTCAGGAGGAGTTTTTCTAACTCAGAGAGCTCCTCTCCCCTAATCCTCTTAACTATATGTTTTGAGTAGTATTCTTTCACTCAGCACTTTTGCAGGGCAGTAAATGCAACAGTTTGTTCTGCTTTGTTTTCTTGTATGTGTTTTATCCTCTTGTCCACCTAACATGAAAGAGCAACCATACCCATTACAGCTCAGCTGTAAACATACCCTTTGCAGCGCTACATACTGGAGAAGGACATATCACTTGAATATCAAAATACATCAGAAAAACCAGCCAAGCCTACCCTAAGCTGAGCTACATGAACTGTTAACATAAAATGGTATATATATATTTAATTTTCTAATCACACCCACCAGGAAACAGTTGGTGGGAGCTAAGAACACAACACAATGTCTCACAGACAAAAGAATATTTTAGTTTTGTGAAGAAACAAAAGAGAATGGCTCAAACAAATGACCAAGATGCAGAGCCAGAAAATGTATTGAGGAAGAAAAGATAATGGAACTACCTGAGAAATAATCCAAAGAAGAATGTTTAGGTACGTTCAATGAATTCACAGAAAGATCCAGAAAAGCAAGGAAAACACAGAAAACAAATATTAGAAGAATTTAGGAAAGTACTAAAGGAACAAATAAAATTAATGACAATTTTGAACCAATACAAAACCTCAAATAGAAATCCTGAATATTAACACTAAGATATTAAAAATGGGCAATGCATTGAAAGAACAAAGGAGTAGGTTTGAATCAATGGAATCCTGAATTCGTGATCTTGAAGACGAATCTCTCAATACCAGTAATCTGACCAAAAAATGGGAGAAAGCTGGAGATTTATGTGGGGAAACAGGTGAGGAATAATTTCCAGGTGATCACAATTTCAGAACAGGAAGAAGCAATAAAGCAATAAAGAGAAAATTGTCAGAGTCCCTGGAAGAAAATTTCCCTAACATAATAAAAGATGAGAAGAAAACCATTCAAGAAGCTGAACGAAGCTCAAACAGGATAGACCCTAAAAGAAAAATCACCAAAAAATATCATAATCAAAATTTCCTAAAAGAAAAGGGAAAATTCCTGAAAGCAGCTTGGAAAAAAACAAAAAGTTACATACAGATGAGAGCCAATAAGACCAAGCTTTGAATTCTCAGTAGAAACCATGCAGGTGAAAAAGCAATGTTTTCTGAAAGAAAGAAAGAAAAAATTGTCAACCAAAATTCATATACATCAACAAAGTAATCGTGTAAATGTATCAGTAAAATTAGAACATTTTCAGAGAAACAGAAAGTAAATGAATTTGTAATAACAGGTTAATTCAAAGAAAATAGTAAACATTGTTCTTTGGACTGAGAATCAACAACAGACAACATCCTGAGATTAACATGCTTGACAACACCACCCAAAACTCATCCAGAGATAAAAGTATCCAAAATAAAACAAACCTAAAAGACTGAAAACAGAGAACCACAGATATCAATATATAATGAAGTTAACTATAAAGCAAAAAGATGGAATAGTGTAGATACAGACCCAACAAATGGAGAGGAAGTCAAGTCAATATTAAGCTAAAATAGAATGTTTCATGGGGAAAATTAAATAAATTACAGGGTTACATCAAAATAATTAGTATACCTTCACATAAAAAAAAAAAAAAAAAAAAAAACCAAAGGAAAAAATACTAAACATTAAAACAACTGAAATGAAGAAAATGAAAAAAAAAAAAAAATGCACAAACAAAATGAACTCATTGCAAAAATTATGTGAAACAAAGAAACTGGCAACAGTAAAAAAAATCTCATAATACAAAAATGACAACAATCAATTCTTCCCTATGGATAATTACAACAAAGTGTGTTGTTGTTGTTAAGTGCCATCTAGTCAATTCCGAACCATAGCAACCCTGTACAGGGTTTTTAAGGTTGTAAATCTTGACGGGCGTAGAAAGCCTCATCTTTCTCCCGTGAAGTGGCTGATAGTTTCGAACTGCTGACTTTAAGGTTCGCAGCCCGATTTGTAACCATTACACTACCAGAACTCCTTCTTTACAATAAGTGTAAATGTATAAAATGTAGCAGTCAAGAGACAGAGAGTAGCATAATGGATGCACATTTTGATACATACACACAACAGGATACTATGCAACATTGATGAATGTGCAAAACACCTCAGAACATGGCTGAACATGGAGGATGTTATGCTAAGTGAAATTAGGCAGTCTCAAAATAATTTATATTGTATGAGACCAACGTTCCAAAAAGTTAAAGAGAGGTTTTCTTGCAGAAAGAAACATTCTATAATGGTTATTAGGGGTGGGAAGGATGATAAAATTATTCACTGGCTAAACGGCAGACAGACATATGGTAATTTAAGTGATTGTTGTTGTTGTTGTTAAGTGCCATAAATCAGTTCCAATTCATAGAGACCCTGTGTAGGGTTTCCAAGGAGCAGCTGGTGAGTTTGAACTCCCAACCCTGTGGTTCAAACCGACCTTGTGGTCCAGTGCTCATCCTACAGGACTCCTTATTGAGGTGATTTGTTGTTGTTGTTGTTGAGTGCCATCGAATCAGTACTGACTCATAGCGACCTTATGCACAGCAGAACAAATTGAGGTGATAGGGAAAATAATATACAGCAAAAGGGAGTTTAACACAGGAAAGATGAAGGTAACGGAAGACACAGTAAGGAGTGCTGGAGTTAAAGTGAATAGAAGTAAATATTGTTAACTGATGGGGCATGGAAGGGATTGCAATCATTGTAATGGCATGAAATATGTGATTTGTTAAATATAGCCTGACAAAGTTACATGAAATGTAATAACAGTGAGGATATAAAAAATTGCAATTTTTTTCATTAAGAACAAACAATAAAGCAAGCAAATAAACAACAAAACCAAAAATAGACTCAATATCATGAATCAATCTTGCATCCAACTTTATAATAAGGCAGAGTGCAAAGGGAAGTTGGACATATGATATTATGATCGATGGTCAAAATTCTGCAGGAAAACTATTGTCTTCTACACCTCTAAATAATCGAGGGTATTCTAGAGATACATTTAAATATCTAAATGCTCAGAAATACTGGGACAGTGTATTATAGTGAGGGAATGGATCTAAAAGAAAGTATGAAATTTAACTTACAATTAAGTAAGGAACAGATGAGGCACTGGATATTAATTTAAAAGATGATCATTTGAGTCTCCTAAGAGTATCTCAGAAGCAAGATCAAGCAAAGAGGATCCAAAAGAAAATGTCCATTGAAAACCAAGTGGGCCTCACCTCTACTTTGCACCGATGAGGCTGTCATCAGACAGACTCAATTTAATGGCAACTGATATGATTTGTTTGGAAAGAAGGAAAGAAAGATGAAAGTAGCAGAGCATAAGATAAATTATATCAAAATGGAAGCAGGAAGACTGAAAGCTTCAAAAGAACATGTAAGGATTTTAACAATGAAGCAGAAATGTACACTTCATTTTGGAGCATTTGGGAATACATTAGTAAAAGGAACAAAGAATAAATGAGTAATACATTTAGATTAAAGTAAACTAAACAAATCACAAGATATTTGTTAACTCAAGGATGCATAAAACGGTAGGCCTGAAAGGCAATTGTACAATATGGTTCAGCTTTGACCTCTCATCCTCACTGTAAATACCATAAGTATTATTGTTGTTAAGTGCCCTCAAGTCAGTTCCGGCCCACAGGGATTCTGAGGATTGACTGATGAGCTTGCCTTGCAATTCAAACCGACTTTTCAGGCCAGCGTGTGAACCCACAGTGCCATGCCAGGACTCCCAACATGTGTATTAGAACTATAAAATAATGAAAGTGTAGACAAGTATTATGGGACATAGCAATACAGATAAATGGAACCAACTTTCACAATGTTGGAGATATCTGCGCTTGAAATGTGTATCTAGGATTTACTCTAAATCTATCTATTGTAAACATTTTTGTATACATTTAAATTTTTTTTGTTTTTAAATTTTTTCACTTAACTGATTTCATTCTGTTAAATTATAAAACATAACAAATTTATAAATGATAAAAAATGGAATTTAAATAAAGAAGAAAAGAAAGTATTTAGCTCTGGATCTGCTGGCTGTATCAATTATTATCTGGGTGGTTTGACCTAATATATTCAACAACTCTAGGCTTCAATTTCCTCATTTTAAAATGGGGAAATAGATGCTAATTAATTTATACAGTTATTGAAAGAATAATTGGGTCAATATCACATAAAGTTCATAAACATCACTATACAATTATTGACAGCTGTTAATTAATTCACTTCAGAAGATATACGTTTTTAAGGGAACATGACAAATATAATTCATAGAGCAAAAGTAAAATTTGTAATTGAAAATCTCATTTATCATATAATTAAATTTATCTTTTAGAAAGCCAATGATGGAGACAAAGGACTTTATAACTTAATAAAAATAGAGAAACCAGAATTGCAGGCAAAAAAGAGGCAAGACAGAGCTCCAAAGCTCGGACCCAAAGAGATAGGAATAGTTTTAAAGTTTGAAGGCTTATAGCCTGTAGAATTTGGAGCTGAGACAGGAAATCGCATACTTTGGAATCTGCCGGCCAGGCATGGAGGCCTGAGCCCACATCCTGAGCGAGTCCAAGCGGTGGGATGAAATAAGAACCACAGAGTTGCAACAGAAACACGCCCCGGGGCCTCGGGAACCTTGGGGGAAAAAAAAAAAAAAGTGCACAGAATACTCTGCCGATTTTGTGTGGTTCCGATTTTATTTTTTTTCTTTGGTGTCGGGTAATAGGTGCGCTCAAGGCTTGCCCACCTACATTCGGGTGAATAGAGGTAGCAGCTTAGCCGAGTTGCCACGACCCACCCTCACCCGCTGGCGGTTTCCTCTGCCAGGAACTCACACACTCAGCCCAAGCTGAGACGCGGATTTGGTCGTCCTTTTTGAAATGGGTTGAAAGGGGTCCTGGTGTAGCGCTGTGGGTTAAGGCGTTGCACCGCAAATTCTTTTGAACTGCAAGGTCAGTGGTTCAAGCTCACCAGCTGCTCCTCAAAAACCCTATACAGGAGACGCGGATGTGAGTACTATTTGGTCGACTTTTTCTCACTGGTTTGAGAGGCATCCTGGCATAACGCTGTCTGCAAGAGACGCATCTCACACACAGAGATAGAAACAGATTAAAAGTGAAAGGATGGGAAAAAATATAC
>NW_006408581.1:4852746-4853291 GCF_000296735.1 Chrysochloris asiatica | reverse complement strand
AGCTGGTTCTTTGAAAGAATTAACAAAATCGACAGACCATTGGCAAACCTAACAAAAGAAAAGAGAGAGAAGACACAAATAGCATGCATTAGAAACCACATGGTGATGTCAAAATGGAACCAAAGGAAATCAAAAGGAAAATAACAGAACACTATGAAGAGTTGTACGCCAACAAATTTGAAAAGTTAGAAGAGATGGATCCATTTTTGGAAAAACACGACCTGCCTAAACTTACACACAGTGAAGTAGCAAACCTGAACAGACCCATAACAAAAGAAGAAATCGACCAAGTCATCAAAAGACTCCCAACCAAAAAAAGCCCAGGCCCAGATGGTTTCACAGGTGAATTCTACCAAACATTCAGGGAAGAGCTGTCACCAATCCTACTCAAATTATTCCAGAATATAAAGGATGATGGAAAATTTACTAATACATTTTATGAAGCAAGCATAACCCTCATACCAAAACCAGGGAAGGACATTACTAAGAAAGAAAACTATAGACAATATCCCTCATGAACATAGATGCAAAAATTCTCAACAAAA
>NW_006408581.1:4849230-4849703 GCF_000296735.1 Chrysochloris asiatica | reverse complement strand
TGACCTATACCTATGGAGCAGCAACTCAAAAGAAGGAACAAATCCTTACAGCAAGAAACATTCCCGCCCCCTCCACACACAGAGTGGACGGAGATGGGTAAGTTGCACATTGGCTACTCAAATGGGGAGGTGGGGACTACAAAGGCAAGAAGTGACTGGCTTACAAGCTTTCAAGAGGGAACCTAGTGCTAGAGGGCATGGAGGAAGGCAGAACCTCCAGCGGGTACTATTCAATCTGTCTGTTCGGAGCTGATGAAAAGAAAAATAGATGGGTAACTCGTGAAAATGTAGTGAATAATGCTTATCAGGACAGATTATGAGGGTTGGAAATGCAAAGGTATAAGTTTTGTAACAAGGAAGGGAGTGATTAATTCTCCAGTCTAGGAGTGGAGGTCCCTGGGACCATCAACGGAGAAGAACCGAGAGCGCGACCCTACCTAGAGGAACAGAGATGCCTGAGATAGAGACAGAGA
>NW_006408581.1:4842872-4849079 GCF_000296735.1 Chrysochloris asiatica | reverse complement strand
TGGAACCATGGCAGTGAAATGATATACGATGGAATGAATGTAAAACTAAAGTTCTCTCATGTAAACTATCATATAATTCACAATAAAACATTAAAAAAATTTTAGAGAAACAAATTGGTACTTAAAAGTCTGTACTGACTTAATTACATTTACAATGAAATTCTTACATTTATGTAGTCTGTAAAGTCCTACAGGGAAACCTTCTCAGGCTACCTCAACATCTCCTCTCTAGATTCTATTTTCCCCATATTGCTAATATTTTAGCTCATGTAAAGATGTGCTTCTTCGGAAACCCTCTACTGGGTCACTATGAGTCAGAACCGACTCCACGGTACTTACTTAGCAACAGCAAGTCTATTTATGTTTCAAATCAATTTATTTAACCATCTCCTTTTATTAAGTCAATGTGGTTTTTGTTTATTTATTTTTGTTTTCATTTTTACTTTTTGGCAACCATACGGTTGGCACAGTGACAGCAGCAATGGGCTTCAGTGTAGCAACAATTATGAGGTTTGCACAGGACCGGGTAGTGTTTCTTTTTGTTGTACTGACTCAATGGCACTTAACAACACAATGTTCTTCATATAGCATCTAAATTAAACAGAAGAAAGGGTAGTCATAATGCAAACAGATATTGAAGTTTACCCTAGGGTACACACACTAATCTATATGTATTATGTTGTGGCTGTGGAGTCCTGGTGTGGTGCTGTAGGAGAAGCACTGGACTGCAAGGTTGGTGGTTCAAACTCACTAGCTGCTCTTTGGAAACCACTTACAAAGCCGACTCAATGACACTTAACAACAACGTATTTTGTTGCTTTAGAATAAACACTTGACCATAAAGTTGGTTTGAAAAGCAAGGTCGGTACATAAAAACAATATATACAATTTCTAATCTTCACCCAAACATTGTGAAGTAGGTACTATTTTTATATTTGTTAATAGATAATACGAGTCTTGGTGACACATAGATTAAGTGCTTGCCTGATAACCAAAAGAGTACTGATTTAAAACCACAAGCCAATCCATGGTAGACAGATATATAAAACTTCTGTTAATATTACAGCCTAAGAAACTCTATAGTCTAGTTCTATTCTGTTCCATGGGGTCACTAACAGTCAGAATTCACAATAGGAATGGATTCCATGGTTTTTTTGTGTGTGCTTTTGTTTTTTCATATGGATAAGGAACCAGAAGCTCAAAGAGATTGCGTAAACAATCAAGGCACTAAGTAAGTGACAGAATCAGAAATACGTATATACTTAGAATGTGATACACTAATCACAATTGTGAATCATTGTTAGTACCTGAAGCATGGTAGGCTGTGTGAAGGATGTTAAATGTTGTATTCTTGAGGGAGAACCTGGGGAGTTGGATAAAAGGTCCAGATGAGCAACCTACTAAAATTCTAAAGTATAAAAAATGACTCTGTCAAATTCTATTTTGAGTTGTAATATCCTTCTTTTGTGGTTCAAAGGATGTGCAGTACTCCATATATTCAGACTGAAAGAGACTGTTCAATCTGTAGAACAAGTGAACAGAAAATACTGACCTGTATCTTCCCATAAGTTGCCAATTCATTTGCTTTATGCAGATGGTTTTACTAAACAAATTCTGATAATTAATGATTTTTCCATACTCATTCTGTAAAAGATATGACTTTAGATCTATAATGTATGTATGGTGGTGGTGGTGTGCCATGGAGTCAGAACCAACTCATAGTGACCCTCTACAGGGTTTCTGAAGGTGTAAATCTTTAGACAAGCACAAGGCCTCATTTTTCTCCCGCAGAACAGCTGGTGGTAGTTTCAAATTCCTGACCTTTAGGTCAGCAGCCCAGTTTGTAACCGCTATGCTACCAGAGCCCCTTATGATTATATATATATATATATATTGTTGTTGTTGTCAGGTGTCATCGAGTCGGAACCAACTTATAGTGACCCCCTGCACAGCAGAACGAAACAATGTCCGATCCTGGGCCAACCTCACTACTGTTGCCACACTTGAGGCCATCAATGATGCCACCTGGCTGATCCATCTCGTTGGGTATCTTCCTCTTTTTCTCTGACCCTCCACCTAACCCAGCATGACATCCTTCTCCAGCGACTGTTATCTCCTGACAATATGTCCAAAGTATGTATATATATATATTTCTAGAACTATTTTGTTGGACATTTTCATGATACAAGTATGAGTATGTCAAACAGTATTTCTATGAAATCATAAAAACTTTCTTTAAATTCAAATATCTAAATATGAAGCTATTATTTCTGAGCAGAGACTCCATCTAGTTCTATACATTTCTGAAGGCAGTGTTTCCATCTCTCTAACCCTTTCTTGAAATATTTTGTGCTCTTCAATATACACCCTGTCAAATGGGCACTTTTGGCATAATCAAAGGACTCATATCATGTTCCTTTTAAACATCCTTTTGAGTTTCTGTAAAAAATGAAGTCTAAGGAGGCAAGATCATGGTTATTAGATGGATTGGATAAGATTTTCCATCAAAATTCTAATAGAACACCTCTTCCTATCCTCAAAGAATGAACTGGTGCTTGTGATGGGGAAAAAAACACCTCAGTGCAATATTTCTGAAATTTTTCTCATCCATCAGTCTTCAATTTGCTTAAAATTCTTTTTATTAAACCACCTTGATTTCTGTGTCCTTTGAGAAACTGTATGATGATTACCCCATGAGAAGCCCAAAAAAAGCCCAAAAGTGAATTTTCCTCACCTTCTGAAGTGGGTGACTTTTCTGCCTTGAATTTAACTCCGTGGATTAATGCATCAGACTGTAAAGTCGTTTAAACTGCAAAGTCGGGGGTTCAAGCTCACCAGCTGCTCCTTGGAAACCCCATAGGGTCTCTATGTGTTGGAACTGACTCAAAGGCAGTTAACAACAACAGCAGATTCCTTTGGAAGCCATTGTATTGATTGAACTTTTTTTTGAAAGGTCAGCCAACAAGTCTAAGCAAGCCTGTAAGTGAGAGAAGTCTGCAGCAATTGACTGGCCACAGAGAAACAGTTAACACTTCTCGTTTTGAATAAACTCATGCATGCTGGAACCTAATGGCAATACTTTCTGAGAATATTATATTATTTTTCATAACATAATCAACGAATTTTTCTGACTTACCTTTCTATTTTCCATCAAACGTTATCTGACAAACAAAACACTTAAAGCGATATCATTATACTCTCACATAGTATTGATTTTATTTTGTATTTCTTCAATTAGAAGGCAGGATTAAAATGCAATATTTATTTCTGGTAGAATTTTTAATAAACATAATGCCTTATAAATGTTGATGTATTTGTGGTTTTAGATATGGAATATTCACATACTCTGAATGTTAATCTCTCATTTTTAAAAAGAATGCTAGTCTTTCTGACTATATGTTGAAACATTTTATGGTTTCCAATTCATCACATTATAGAATGATGATTTTCTTTATCTGAATATTCAGTCTGCTGCTGAATGTCTAATTTATCTTTCCCCTACACATCTTTACAAATATATTATTTTAAACTTTACATTATTTTTATTGATTATTAATATTTAACTTTTCAAATAGTTCCTCCTGAATGTTGCTAAACTATAATTGGCCATTAATACAAAACTAAAAGAGGAATAATAGAATCCTGAGCTATACGTTGTTTTGGTTTTGTTTAAAAACCAAATCGTCCTATTTTTATGTTCATTATATTTTATTCACTAAAATTACAAATGCTTTTATTTTGAAAATCTACCAAGCAAAACGGAATATTTTGTTTTTAAAGACTTTCCTTTACATGTAGAATGTATTTGTATTATTCTATTCTTAAAATCCTCATTTGAATAATTTGAAAATTATTCAAAATGGTATCTTTTACTTTTAATAATATTTTAAACATCACTCATACTCTCAGAGACAATCATATGCTTCATTCTCTATTGAGCACTTCTGAATTAGACTCATTCACTGAAGGTTTTCTGCTTTTTGTGATTATATTTTGACCAGGTGACAGTTGGTCTATCACCTCTCTCTTTTACAAAATCAGTGTAATAGTATCATGTTTCATTAATTTTCAAAGCAACCTTAAATTATGTCATGTTTTTTGGGGTATAGACCTCCTGCACATAATTATGCTCCTGGAAAATTAAAAAAAAACCTGGTATAACTATATTGGCAATGAGGGAGTGGGGGCTTTGTTATCACTTTTGTGAAGGTTTGTAGTTTACTGAGATAGAGAAGCTGTCTGGAAGATTACAGGTATTTATCTTTAACAGTGTCAAGCCCCTTTTTGCATCATCAAGCGTAGTTGAATAAAATCAATTGTGTAAAACTGGACCTATTATGTGATGCTGCTTTATGCAGCTTATAAGGGGAAATGGATCAGAAAAAAATCTATTCAACACTAACTCAACTAGCCATTCTATTCTGTAACAGTTCTTACACCTTCACTTTATTAGATTGTGTGACACAACTACAAAGAAGCCTTAGTTGAAACTAAGGCAATGAATAGAACTACAATGGGAGAGAATACAAATTGCAAGGAAGAGAGATCCAATGAAAGAAAATAAGAATTTAAAAGAAAGTTGGTACATTTAAAGCAAAAAATAATTAGAAGGCAGGATTATAGAGTTGCAGGAAAACTTGTCATTGCCGTTACTTGCCATTGAGTTGGTTCCACTCATAGCAACCTTATGCACAATAAAACAAAATATTTCCTAGTTATGCACCATCCTCACAATTGTTGCTAAGCTTGAGACCATTGCTACTACCACCGTGCCAATCTACCTCTATGGGGTTCTTCCACATATTCACTGACCCTCCAATTTGCTAAGCATGATGTCCTTCTACAAGAACTGGTCACTTCTGATAACATACCCAAAGTACCAGAGAAGTCTCACCATCCTTACTTCTAAGGAACATTCTGGATGTACTTCTTCCAACAAAGATGTGTTGGTACTTCTGGCAGTCCACAGTACTTTTAATATTCTTTTCCAACACCATAATGCAAATGCATCAATTTGCAAACCTTCATGTCCATATGAGGTTACTGAAAATAACATGTCTTAGATCAGGAAATCCTTAGTCCTCAAAATGATATCTTTTTTCTTAAACACTTTAAAGAGGTATTGTATAACAGAACTGCTTAATGTAATACATCATTTGATTTCTTGACTGCTGCTTCCATGAGTGTTGATAGTGGGTCCAACTAAAATGAAGTCTTTGACAATTTCAGTCTTTTCTCTATTTATCATGAAGCAACTTGAAACAAAGATCAAGTTGTGAGAATTTTTGTTTTCTTTACATTGAGGTGCACGCAACCCACACTAAATGCTTTGTTCTTTGATCTTCTTCAGTAAGTATTTTAAGTCCCTTTCACTTTCAGGAAGCAAGATTGTATCATCTACATATCTCAGATTGTTACTGTGTCTTCATCCAACACTGGTAACATGTTCTTCTTCATATAATCCATCTTCTTGGATTATTTGCTCAGCATATAGGTTAAGTATAGTGAAATAATTCAGCCCTAGTCCACACCTTCCTGACTTTAAACCATTCAGTATCCCCTTCTCTGTCTTGCTTTGTGTACAGGTTCCTCAAATGCACAAATAGGTGTTCTAGAATACCCATCCTTTACAGGGTCGTCCATAGCTTGCCATAATCAACACAGTTGAAAGAATTTGCATCATTAATAAAGCAAAACTAAGCCTCTTTCTGGTATTCTCTGCTTTCATTCAAAATCCATCTGATGTCAACAATTATATCCTTTATTATACTTTCTTGACTGACTTGGGCTAGAAACTTTGACAATTCCCTTTTTGATGCAATGTTGCAATTAATTTTGAATTATTTTCAGTAATCCTTTAGTTGCCTTTGATATTAATAATATTGTTTGATGATATCTGCATTCCATTGGGTTACCTTTCATTGGAATGTGCACAAATGTAGATTTCTTCCAGTCAGTTGGCCAGGTGGTCCTTTTCCAAATTAATTGACTTAGATGAATGAGAGCCACCAGTAAGGCATTCGTTTGCTGAAAGATTTCAGTTTGTGTTCTATGAATTCCCAGAAACTTATTCTTTGCCAATGCCTTCAATATGCCTTGGATTTCTTCCTTCCATATCACTGGCATGGGATCTTGATCATGTGAAATATTAACCATTTACTTTTGGTACAGTGACTCTGTATTCCTTCCATCTTCTTTTTTTTTTTT
>NW_006408581.1:4837981-4840347 GCF_000296735.1 Chrysochloris asiatica | reverse complement strand
ACCTTCATATTGTTCTATTCTTTCTTTATTGTCTTCTTAATGACTGTTTACTTTCCTCCTGTATGATGTTCTGGATGGCATCCCACAACTTTTTGGTCTTAGATTACTAGTATCTAATGAATCAAATCTGTTCTTGAGATGGTCAGATATCAGGTGTAATAGCTCATAATTTTTGGTACTATTAACAATATTTTCATCTTCTAGTAGTATATCTGTCAGGAATCTACTCCTATTCGTAATGTTTTCAATGACTAAACATTTAGAAGTAGTTGTCTATCCTTCTTTCTCATCCATCTTAATCTGTGAACTTAACTGAAACCTGCGCAGCACTGGTGACCATGCTGGTATTGACAATATGAGTGGCATAGCGTCCTGCACAACAGTAACATGGAAACCACCACAGGACAACAACTTGACAGACCAGTGCAGTGATATAGAGATACAAAGCGATAGAGATACAGATATAGGTATAGATGTGGCGCTGTGGGTTAATGCACCAGAATGCAAAGCTGATTGAACTGCAAGGTCGGCGGTTCAAGCTCACCGGCTGCTCTTTAGAAACCCTATACAGGGTCGCTATGAGTCAGAACCAACTTGATGGAACTTAACAACAACAACAACAATAGACTACTACTATATGTATATCTGTGAAATATTTAGGAAACACGTACAAAATACTAAAATTATTTTTAGTTTTTTCAGAAATGGAAAATTAACTAGATATCTTCTATTCTACATGGAAACCCTAATCCAATCCTGACCTCATAAGATAGTAAGGTTTGGAAATAATTATTTCTGATGAGAATAATAGAATTAACTTCATTTGAATAAAATCATTTAATCCTAATGCTTGGAGGAGCATTGAAAATGAATTTAAAGGATATATTTTTTTCTACTTTTAATGCATCCATCAAAGCAAAGTGACTTTTGGCAGTAATGCTTAATAGTCTAAAAAAGTAAAAGCGAATAATAGATTCTTAAATTTCTATCATTTGTCATTGATAGAATGATTGAGTACAATTATTAAAATGTTAGAATTCATAAATTGAATAAGTGAAAATTCATGTAATCTATCTGGAATACAGATTAGTTAGGAAGACATTACAGCAAATATTTAAATAATGAAGAAAATTTCTATTGGATTAGGAGACAAAATAAAGGCAAAGAAAATATAGGAGCAGTAAAAGATAAAGTAGTGGAGTCTGATGTCGGAAACTGGGGGCACTTTACATGGTCCATAAGTTTAGCAATTGAGTGATTGCACTGTTTCGTGTTTCTTTAGCTTTTCTAACTATATGTTTAATTTTACAGAATAGTGATAGATGACAAGGATCATGAATCATTTTTATTCAAATTGCAAGTTTTTCAATAATTTTGGAAAAGATGCCTATTACAAGTTTGTAAATAATAATCTTGTTGTTGTTTTGGAGTGCTGGCAAGTCAGTTCATAGTGACCCTGTATAGTATTTCTGAGGTGGCATACAAATCTTTGTGGGAGTAAAAAGCCTCAATTTGCTCCTATGGATAGGCGGTGCCATTGAAATGCTGACCTGTGGTTCACAGCCTAGTGCTTACTGAGCCACTGTGCTCCCTAATAATAATAATAAATGGTGTCAAGTAACTATGAGAATAAGTCATTGAATAGGGTTTTGTTTGTTTGTTTGTTTGCTTATTTGTTTTAAAGTAGTGAGAGTGTAGGAATGTAAAAGTATAAACACTCATTTTTGTCTGAGTGATATTTAGACAGGGAGTCTATGGCTCTGAATGAAATGTACTAGACTGTGAATCCCAGGGTCTGCGGTTCTAGTCCACCAGTCACTCTGTAAGAGAAAGATGAGGATTTCTGCTCCTGTAAATAATTACAGCCTCGGAAACCCTGTGCTGTTGTTGTTGTTAAGTGCCATCGAGTTGGTTCCAGCTCAGCTATCCTGTATAGGGTTTCCAGAGTGTTTGATGGGTTTGATTCTCTAACCTTGTGGTTCAAACCAACTTTGCAGTCCAGTGCTTTATCCCACTGTGCCATACCAGGACTCCATATAGAGGTGCTTATAAGTCAGAACAGACACAATGGCAATGAATGATATTGCCTAAAAGATAAAGAACAGTGAGATTAGAATAATGCCATCCTGTGAAGCAGTTTTGAAAGAATCACATAAGGATGTTGTATTTGTTAGCTGACGTTGAGTCAGTTCTGACTCATATGGACCTTATTATGTACAATAGACTAAACCATGGTCTGTTCTGTGCCAGCCTCAGGACAATCGTGTTAATGCCTGAGCCCACTGTTGCCAGTACTGTGACAATTCATCTCATTGAGAGTATTTCTATTTATGCTCAGCCTTCACTTTTCCAAGCATGATTTCCTC
>NW_006408581.1:4835181-4837491 GCF_000296735.1 Chrysochloris asiatica | reverse complement strand
CTATCTCCCATGAAACAGCTGGTAGTTTCAAACCGCTGACCTTGTGGTTTGCAGCCTGCTTCATAACCACTATGCTACCAGAGCTCCTTACATATAGATGTAGTATGGAGCAAACAAGATTCCTAGGGAATGTATTTATGATGACTAATTTGGACAACTGTGAGAAGAATTTTTATATAGATCAAGATGTAGATATAGATGTGGGTTTCATATGTTGTTGTTGTTGGTGTTAAGTACCATGAAGTCTATTCCGACACATAGCAACCCAGTATAGCGTTTCCAAGGAGCAGCTGGTGAGCTAGAACCACTGTCCTTGCAGTTCAAACAACTTTGCAGTCTGACACATTAGCCCACAGATCCACACCAGGACTCCTAGGTTTTATATGTAGGTGTAAATATAAATATAGATCTAGACATAGATCTTGACCTAGATAATGGCGTTGTTGTTAAATGTGGTGGAGTTGGTTCCAACTCATCGCAAACCTGTACAGGATTTCTGAGGAACTGCTAGAGGGTGTGAATCATGGACCTAGTGATTATAAATCTAGTGCTTATCCACCACCACATAAGGACTTCAGACCTAGCATAGTGAATTGCAAGCTGGGCTGCTAATCACAAAATGAGTAGTTTAAATCTACCAGTTGTTCCATGGGAGAAAGAAGAGGCTTTCTACTGCCATAAAAGTTTTATAGCCTTGAAAACCATACACAGGTTCATTATGAGTTGGTACCAATTTAAAGGCATACAACCACCACCACCACTATATATATATATATATATATATATATATATATATATATATATATATAAACACAAAATACTGCAAACATATTCACATCTTAAATAAAGAAGAGGAGCTGCAGGGATCACTATAAAAATGTTCTTTAATTGAGTTTGTCATTGGCATTTCTGGATCTCCTTAGGAAGTAATTGCACTCCAGCTCCATTCAACATTCATGCTAAGATGTTATTTGAATGCACAATTGTTTCTCTGAATAAAAAGTTGAAAGATAAGAAGAAAGCCATGGACATAATAGCAAAAAGTCTCATTTTAGCAAAATGAAACTTTTAAGAGAGGATATATTAAGTCATTCTTTAAGTATTATATTAGGTGATGTCTTTTTTATGTTTTTGTTGGAAAATACTTTATCATACCTTGACAATAAGTTTCAAGTGGGTTGGGTGCTAATATCTACATGCAAAAACAAATTCATCATTTGGTAAATATGAATATATTTTTAAAAAAGGGCAGTGGTTGTAAGCAAGCATACAGGTTCACACAGATTCACGTAAATCTGTGCAAAATTTGAGTTATAGCTTGTTAATTACAAAGATTCTAAACTTAAATGAATTTATTACCTATGAAAATTCAGGTGTCAATTTATTAAAATATAAATAATAATAATAATGTCCACATAATAGTTTAATCTGAAAATCTAATAAGATTTTTGTTGTTACTAAATGTCATTAAGTCAGTTCCAACTCATAACAGCACTGTATATATTTCCTAGGAGCTGCTGCTGTCGACCTGTGTTAGCAGTCCTATGCTTATGCTATAGTACTTACACTAGGGCCCCATTTAAAAATACATGTCAATTGCCTAATCCACAGCACATATTTATTAATGTTGTAGTTATTATTTTAACATGTTGAAGATGTCCTTATTCAGTCAGTGTTCAATGAGAACATTTGAATGAAGAAAACGTCAAGTTTTATTTGGGTTGATTGGTTTTACCTCAAAATTAATTTCATACCCTGAGGCCTATTTTTCTTATGAATAATGTGCTTACATCATCATCAGATATGGTTACTTCAAGACAAATTTCAAGTTTATTGCCCCTAACTTAGGTTAGTTAGTGCTTCATATATCGTTATTGTCGGTAAGTACAGTCCAGTTGGTTCCAACTCACTTTGACCCTAGATAGGAATTCCAAGGACCAGTGGGTGGGTTTGAACCTCCAAACTGTGATTTGTTGCTCCAGTGGTGAAGATTTTTGTTTATTTGGTGTTGAGATGCAACCATATTGATGGCAGAATTTTTTTTTAATCTTTAACAGTAAATATTTTAAGGCCTCTTTACTTTCAACAATTGAAATTTTAGAATCTGCATATCACAAATTGTTAATGAATCTTCCTCCAATCCTGATGACACATTCTACTTCATGAAACCCAGCCTCCCTCAGTATTTGCTAATCATAAAGACTGAACAAGTGTGGTGAAAGAATCCAATCCTTGCATATACCTTTCCTAATTTTAAGCCATTTAATGTCTCCTTGTCCACCATAGATGACCCTGGTGATATTTACAACA
>NW_006408581.1:4818338-4819319 GCF_000296735.1 Chrysochloris asiatica | reverse complement strand
CTCACTAGTTCTGGCTTCCATCTTTTCTATTCTGCTCCTTTCCCCTTTCAGTGTATTGTCTATTTCTGATCCTTTATTATTAATCATCTGGACCTCTTTTTGCAGGTTTTGCATTGTTTCCAATGCTGTATCAATCTTGTTTGATTGCTCTTATAGTACTTTCTTGACTTCTTCCTTGTTTTACTTCATCCCTTTTCAGAGCATATGTATTCTTCTGAATTATTTCTCAGGCAAATCCAAAACCTGCTCTTCCTCTTCTGGGGAGCCTTTGTCTGTCTCCAGCACATTTGTCTCAGTTACTCTTTTCTGGTTTTGGACATGTTTTGAGATCATTTGTTGTGTTTATGATCTTTTGTTTGTCATTTCCTGTAGTTGTGTGGGTTTTTTAATGTTTAAATGGATGTTTGTTGTTATGTTATTAAGCTTACAGGATGTTTCCTGGTGGATATGATCAGGAGATAGGCTTCCCTTTCCTCATGTAATGTTTAGCAGCTTTTATTGGCTCTTGTCTCAATGGTGCAATATTATGGGGTATACTTGTAACTTGGCTATATGGCCACAATTGCTATCTCTTCTTGGGTAACATAGGGAGAAAAGGCTCCCACCACTAGGAAAAATGTGTGATCAAAAGGCTCCAAAGCAGAAGCAATATTGAAGCCAAGACAAGAATATTCACTTTGAAACAAAGATAAAATTGTGTGTGTGCACCATAGAAGCCTCCCATAGTGGGTTGGGTTGTCCACTCGCTCAGACCCCTCCCCTAGACACCAGCATAGAGATGTGCAGACAAATATTGAGAAGTTAGTGGGAGAAAGATTGTTTACTATTTTTGTCTCTAAAGGTCAGTCAAGTATCTGAATGTGCACAGTGTAATTCTAGAAATATTTGTGTCTTTTTATGTTTGGGCTTATAGAGTGCTCATATGGTTTGTCTGTCAGGCCATACCTGCTTTTTTTCTTTCTGGGTAAGCAGGAGTTAATT
>NW_006408581.1:4801153-4817550 GCF_000296735.1 Chrysochloris asiatica | reverse complement strand
AAAAAGTATTGCTTCTAGGATTCAAGTTCATACATGTGTGGGTTTATTCTAAGCAAAACATTTTAAATTATTTCTGCCATTTGTGGATGGCTTCAGACAAGATCCCTCATTAATAACTTTGTTTTAGTCTTTTTAGAGTACCTAAAAAATCAAAATTTCTGATGAAAACAGTGGCTTCCAAGGATATCTGCTGGGTCAGCTAAATTCAAGGCAGGAAGGTCTATTCTGAATGTTATTGTGACTATTTGGGAATCCTAAGTGGCAATATTCATAAATTTTCTCTAGGATGATCATAAAGGCTTATTATAGAAAAGTTTTAAGAAAATTGAAAATTGTATTGGTAAAAACAAAACAAAATAAGGCCACGAACATTGTGCCCAGAAATTGTTTTCCATCAAGACAATGTACAGGTTCATTCTCTGAAGATAGCAAGGTCAGCCTTATGGGGATTTCATTGGAAAACCAACCCCCACCCCCCGACCATTAACCTTACATTCAGGATCTTGACACTTCAGAATTCTTTTCATTGCTAACACTCAAAGAACATTTAAAAGGAACATAATCTGACTTCCTTAAGGATGTCAAAAGTGCTGCTTTGATGTGATATAAATAAATCAAAGAGCACAGAGGGTTAGAGAAATGGACACACTGCCTTCAGATCTACATAGACCTAGATGGTGACTAAGTAGAGGAACAATAGCATCCCATTTGATATTTCCTTTAATAAATGTTTCTATAATTTTGTAGCAATATTTTATTACTTACCTTTGTAGTTTCAAGGAGACCTATAATGTCATCTTCCTGGGAGACAGCCAACTTAAATTCCATGAATCCATTTCAAGCCTAATTTTTTCTTAGTTTATATAGATTCTTTAAAACACAAGAAAAACAAATGCATTAACCTTCAAGTTATCTTGGTTATAAACTTAAAACGTTTTAAAGGATAATTTTTTTTTTTTTTTCTGTTCACTTTTTATTGCAATTAGCTTGGTATATTTTTTCCCATTCTTTCACTTTTAATCTGTTTCTGTCTCTGCGTGTGAGATGTGTCTCTTGCAGACAGCATATTGAAGGGTCTTGTTTTCTTATCCATTCTGCCACCCTCTGTCTCTTAAAAGCTGCATTCAATCCATTTACGTTCAGTGTAATTATCAATAGGTATTGATTATTTGTTGTCATTATATTTGTTGTTTTTTTTGTGTGTGATGTTGTTGCTTCTTTGTTCTGTTTGTCTTTCTCTGTTGAATTCATGATTTGTGTGTTCTTTCTTGTGCGTTTCCTCATAGTTTTAATATTTTTCTTGGATTCTCATTCTCTTGGGATGCTGTGAAGTGTTAGTTTTCTTTGAGGTTGTCTTATGGTCCATTGACTTCTCTGTCCATTTAGTGCAGTCTATTTTATCCTGTAATCTACCTGACCTTCTCGTTGTCTGGATCTCTGATCCTACATGTTCACCTTTTTTTGCATTGTACTTGTTTTGATCATAGCCTGCCCTCCCAGAGTCTCTGAGTTTGTTCTTATAGTTTTGTTTTGTTAACATTTCTTCTTTCTGCTGACTTAATTCAGGGAGGTGCTGCCACGTACGTCAATCTCTGGTTGTTGTCTGTTCTTGTTGGTTCTTGGTCCACAGAACTCCCTTTAGGATGTTTTGTAGTGCAGGGTTGGCTTTGGTGAAGTCCCATAGCTTCTGTTTATCCTGGAATGTTTGATTACACCCTCATATTTGATTGATAACTTTGCTGGATAAAGGATTCTTGGTTGGCAGTTTTTTTCTGGCAGGGTTTTAGATATGTCTCCCCATTGCCTTCTCGCTTGCATGGTTCCTGCTTAAAGGTCTGCGCTTAGTCTGACTTGTTTGCCTTTGTATGGGACCCCTCTGTTTTCTCTTGCTGCTTTCAGGATCATCTCCTTGTCTTTGAGTTTGGAGAGCTTGACTATGATATGTCTTGGTGATTTTCTTTTGGGGTCCACCCTTCCTGGACTTCATTGGGCTTCTTGAATTTCTACCTCTTTGCCCTTGAGGATGTTAGAGAAATTTTCTTCCAGTAGGACACCTCTCCAACCAGTGAGAGAAAGCCGACCAAATGGAACATACATCCGTGTCTCCCATATAGGGTATAGGGTTTCCGAGGAGCAGCTGGTGAGCTTGAACCACAGACATTGCAGTTCAAAAGTATTGGCAGTGTGGCACCTTAACCCACAGAGCTACACCAGGACCCCTCTCAAATCAGTGCAAAAAGGCCGACCAAATAAGCATCTCAGCTTGGGCTGAGTGTATGTGAGTTCCTGGCAGAGGAAACTGCCAGTAGTTAGGGTGGGTCGTGGACACTAGGCTAAGCCCCTGCCTCTATTCACCTAATGTAGGTGGGCAAACCATGAGCGCACCTATTACCCTACACCAAAAAAAAAAAATTAATTTGGACCCACACAAAATCGGCAGAGTATACTGTGCACCTTTTTTTTTCCTCTTTCTTTTCCAATGTTCACGCAGCGTGCCTCCGCTGCGTCACTGCTGCTCCTATTTCGTCGCGCTGCCTGGATTTGCCCAGGATGTGGCCTCAGGCCTCCGTGCCTGGCAGGCAGATCCAAAAGTACACTATTTCCTGCCTCAGCTCCAAATTCCACAGGCTATAAGTCCTCAAACCTTTAAACTATTCGTATCTCTGTGGGTCCAAACCTTGGAGCCCCATCCTGCCTCTTTCTTGCCTGGAATTCCGAGTTACTGTTCTAATTTTTTCTTAGACATCAAATATTTCATTGTACTCTGAAAATTATGTCTGAAGGCTACATGATTCTTTGCATTTACATATCTGCGTACCATTTTATAATCCCAGCGTAGTAGAGAAAAGAACCCTGGTGACCCTATGGGCTATGCATTGGACTTGTGACCAAAAGGTCAGCAGGTCAAGCCTACCAACTGTTCTATGGGAGAAAGATGCTGTCTGTATTTTAAAGATTTACAGTCTTGTAACCACCAAGAATTAGTTATATTCTTTCCTGTATATGGTTGCTATGCTTTCAAATTGATTCAATGGCAAAGTGTTTAGATTTTTGGCAGTGCAAAATGTTAACAAGCTTGACTGCTAACCAAAAAATTGGAGGTTTAAGTTCATGCTGTGACATCTTTGGGAGAAATGCCTGATAATCCACTTTTGTAAAATTTAGTCATTGAAAAACTCTTGATGCACAATTCTCTTCTGACACACAAGGGGTACCGTGAGTCTAATCCATTCAATAACAGCAGTTATTTTAATAACATTTTATATAATGTAGGTGCAAATACAGGCAGACATAATCTTAACTTTAAAAATATACATATTCACTATGTGTTTGTTACTATAATAGGTACTTTGATTTATTATTTGATTTAAACATTACAACTATTCTATAGAAAAGCATTATTAAGTTCTTTTTATGTATCATGTGACTCAGGAGGTGGTTCATACCTTGACCAGAATCACAAAACTTATAGAACGCCTTTTTTTTTTTTTTATTGTCTCTATTGTATGGCACATGTGGATAAGCATTGGACTGCAAGGCTAATTTGAACCATAAGGTTGACAATTCAAATTCACTAGCCACTCGTTTGCAAATTTACACAGAGTCACTATGAATTAGAACTGAGTCAATGGCAATTAACAAAAATTATCCATATTGAGAGTGCAGTGACTCCATATGATAAGCACTGGACTGTGAACCACAAAGTCGGCTGTTAGAGCCCACTAGCAACTTCATGGAAGATGAAGCTTTCTGCTCATACGAAGATTTAAAGCCTCAGAAACTTTTTATAGGGTGGCTATGAGTCAGAACGAATTTGACTGTACTTAAAAACAACAATTGCCTATATGGAGTCCTAGTGTCGTGCTGTAGGTTTAGCACTGAACTACTAACCACAAATTCAGAGGTTCAAACCCATCAGTTGATTCTCAGAAACTTTATTCATTGTTGCCATGAGTCATACTGATTCAATGGCACTTAACAATTGTATGTATATATTTTACTAATCTAGAATTTCCCGAATTCAGTCATGAGTAATATATTACAGCTTTGACAAACATGAGATATTTAAAACTCTGTTCCTCAATTCTTTGTATATTTTTCAGTTCATCACTTACCTACATATTCAGTGTTAGGAATTGAAACCAATTCTAACTTGGGGGAAAATGTACATTTTAGTATGTCTTAGCTAAATATCAAGTTATGGTAGTGTATACATTAATTTTCTTTTTTTAAACCCTTGACCTAAATCACAATTCCTTGTGATCAAGGAATTGGATTGAGTTCCTTGCATGTGTTGATTATTCATTTATTTTGAGTTTCTCAAATTTGAAACTTGTTCGTCCTGTTTTCAGTATTTGGGCCTCTCTATGATATTTTTCTTAGCCAGCTCACTTATAAATCTGAGTCTCTCTCAGTTTTGTGATAATTCTTTCTATTTTACCTTTACCATACAGCTAAGTAGCATTTAGAAATTCACTATGACTAACAAAAGGAGCTCTGGTAGCATACTGGTTACAAATCAGGCTGTGAAACTACCAGCAATTCGCTTAGAGATTTACAGCCTTGGAAACCCTGTACGTGGTTGCTATGAGTCGTAACCGACTCCATGGCACATAACCACCACCACCACCATGACACATTTTTCCTATACGTTTCTTTTTTCTTTCAACTTGAAAATAGAACAATGCCTACATTTTTTATAGTAGTGTGAAATAAGAAAAGAATACATATTTTCTCTTTGTCCTGTCTCTCATTCTTCCTTTCCTTCTATGTAGTTTTAATATGCTCTCCACACAAGAAACAATGGACTTAACATACTTATTTCACTCATGCTCCTCCATGTGATAAACTCTCACTTTATTCCCTAACAAAAAATTAGTTGTTCAGATGAATCAATCATTTGCAAATATATGAATTATATTATAAATTGCTAATGTAAAAATTCATTTATTCACAAAAATCTAAGTATAATAATGTGATCATGTATACTCACAGAATTAAATATATATACGTAAATGGTTTTTACAGCAATTGTTTGATATTCTTGACATGTAACTTTACTATGTTTTTAAGTAGGCCAGTCAATTAGCATAATACATTATATATTTATATAATTATTCAAGTCAGCAAGATTAAATAACTCTTATACACTAATATATTCAAAATGAATCTTTTATTCTCCTGAAACTTTAACATATATCAAATTATTAAAACATGGTTTAGTAATTCAATGTGGTTAAATTGAGAAAATGAATATATGAGTTGACAATGTCAAACCCAAGGGTGACACAGAAACGAAATTAGTAAAAAAGTTGTGATTTAATTAAATTTTCATTCAGTACAATACTTACGATAACATGTTCATCGTTTATTCCATGTCCTGCTGTGCAATGGGACACAAGAGACAGTAAATATGGAATTAAATGCCAATAGGTTGCAGCTTTGTAAACTCATAAAACGCAAAATAGCATAGAAGCTCTTGATTCCTGCTGATTTCTAATTGTTCCTGTGGCATGCTTTATTTTACATTGCTTTAAAAGAACTGGTACTACATTAAGCCCTAAATACCTTGTATCTAAACATTTTTAAAAACTATTTTTAATCATGAAATTCTTAGAATTTACAACTAGTTTACATATTTAATACATTATATTAAATCATTATTCTTAAGTACTAAATATTAATAGGGAGCACAAAGGTAACTGCTAATCACAAGATCAGCAGTTCAAGTTCACCAGCTGGTTGGGGCAGACAGATGAGGCTTTCTGCTCCCATAAAGAGTTATAGCCTTGGGAATCTTATAAAGAGTTGCTATGAGTCAGAACTGACTTAAACAACTCTTCGCGACAACATTTATTGATAAAAAGTCCTTTGTATGAATAAGAAAAAATAGGGGAAATCACTGAGCAGTCATTATGATTTTCTAAAAGCACTTTCGATTTTGTTTAAAATCATTACAATTATAGAAATATTCTTCAGTTTCTATAAATTATCTTTATCTTATTTTCAATTTATCTAACATCATTAATCAGCTAAAGTACATGTTTATTTGTTTTTATCTTGTAACATGAAGTCAAAGATGAACCCTAATTATATATAAGCATTTTATATATCACGCTAACCTTTGTTCAGAGTCCTAGTATAGTGCTGTGGGTTAATGCACTGGACAACAAAGTTGGTTTGAATTACAGGTTTGGTTGGTTCAAGCTCACCAGCTGCTCCTTGGAAACTCTATACTGGATTACTGTGGGTTGGAACTAACTTGATGGCATGTAACAACAACATCAATCTTTGTTAAGGAAAAATTTAAAACTTTCTTGAGACTACTGATAAATTGAATCTCTAGTTGAATAATCAATCTTAGTGGAAATTATGGGGCAAGGAATGTCCTTGTTTCTTCTGAGCTCCTGCTTCTGGGTGATCTTCACATGGCTTGCCATCCAAGTTTCCTAATGTCTACTTTGCTTCCATCTTTAATCTCTGTCATATATCAAAGTCACTATCCATCTGTCAGTTTGCATGTTGCTGTGATGCTGGGAGCTATGCCATGGATATTTCAAATACCACCAGGTAACCAAGGTGAATAAGACTCAGTGGACCTTCCAAAATAAGTCAGACTAGGAAGGAGGAATTGAAGATGCAGTTCTGAAAATAATGACTGCTTAAAACCTTATAGCCATGACACTTTATCTGCTATAGTGTCAGAAGATGAACTACTGAGATTGGAAGGCACTCAAAATATGACCATGGAAGAGAGATCATGCTAAAGTAGAGTTAACCTTAATGACATGGATGAAGTAAAACTTTCAGGATTTTCATTAACTAATGTGGCATGACAGAAATTGAGAAGAAAGAGCTATAAGCATCCATAAATAATTGAAACATGAAAAATATGACGCTTGAATCTAGGCAAATTGGAAGTTGTCAAAATGAAATAGAAGGCATAAAGATTGACCATAGGCATTAATGAATTGAAATGAACTGGATAAGCCATTTTGAAACAGGCAGTCATATGATTTAATATACCAGATGTGACATATTGAAGAAGAATGGCAATGCAATTGAATTCATTGTTAAAAAGACCACTTAATGATCTATTCTAAAGCAGAACACTCCCAGTGATCAGACAATAATGATATATCTACAAGGAAGACCATAAAATATGACAATTATTCACACTTATCCATCCACCATAAATGGCAAGGATGGCAAGACTTTATCTCACATATTTTTTTTTGGGGGGGGGGTTAAGTTTTTATTGTGAATTGAGTGCAAGTTTACATGGAACAACAATGGTTTACACTCAGTGTTTCATTGCAATGATTACAATACCCCTCATACATCATCATTCAACAGTATTTGCTTCTAAATTCCCTCTGTTGATTTTGTTTTTGTTTTGTGGGAGAGTGTACACCAAAATACTCAGGAATATATAATCATTTAAACAACCAAAGGACACGTTCTGCAAGCCTGCCTCCTGGCTACCAGGACACAGCCGTTCTCCTTCCATGAGTCTAGAGTCCTCAGCTACTCTCTCAATGACCTCATCTCTGCCCCCATCTCTAGTGTCCCTGTTTCTCTGTATAAGGTTCCACATTCTGCTTATGCTCTTCTCACTTGATTGTCCTAGGGTCCTCTGTTCCTGGAATGTATGATTAACTGTTGTTGCTGTTAGCTGCTACTGAGGTGGTACCATCTCATAGTGATCCTATGCACAACAGAAGGAAACACTGCCTGATCATGGGCCAATCTCAAAATTGTTGCTACGCTTGAGCCCATTGATATTGACAATTTGCCAGTGAGTCTCACTGGGGGTCTTCTTCTTTTTCTCTGACTCTACACCTTACCATACATGATATTCATCTCTGGTGACTGGTCCAAACTGATAATATGTCCAGAGTATGAAGACGAAGTTTGGCCATTGGGGCCTCCAAGAAGCACTTTGGCTGCACCTCTTCCAAAACAGACCTCTTGGTTCTTTTGGCAGCCCATGGCACTTTCAATATTTTCCAACAACATAACTGGAATTCTTCTAGGGTCTTCCTTATTCACTGACCAGCTTTCTCATGCATATGAAGTTATTGAAAATACCATGGCTTGTGTCAGAAGAACCATAGTCATCAGGCTGACATCTTTGCTCTTCAACATTATAAAAAGATCTTGTGCAGCAGATTTGGCTAATGCAATATGCTGTTTGATTTCTTGACTGCTGTTTCAATGAGTATTAATAGTTGATCCAAGAAGAATGAAGTCCTTGACTGCTTCAATCTTTTCTCTGTTGATAAGAATGTTGTTTATTGATCCAGTGGTGAAGATTTTTGTTTTCTTTACATTGATATGCAATCCATACCAAAAGCTGTGGTCTTTGATCTTCATCAGTAATTATTTTAGATCTTCTTCACGTTCAGCAATCAAGATTGTTTCATCTGCATATCACAGGTTGTTAATGAGTCTTCCTCCAACCCTGATGCCAAAATTTTCTTCATATAACCAAGCTTCTCAGATTATTTGCTCAGCATACAGTTTGAATAAGTATGGTGAAAGAATACAACCCTATTGCACAACTTCCTTAATTTTAAACCATTCAGTGTTCCTACGTTATTTTCTAACAACTGCCTCTTTGCCCATGTACAGACTCCTCATGAGCACAATTAAGTGTTCCAGAATGCACATACTTCACAATGTTTTCCATAGCTTGTCATGATCCACACAATTAAAGCCTTGGCATAGTCAATAAAGCACAGGTAAACATCTTTCTGATATGCTCTGCTTTCAGCCAGGATCCATCGGACATCAGCAATGATAGCTCTCATTCCACGGCTTCTTCTGAATCCAGCTTGAATCTCTGGAAGTTTGCTGTCAATGTATGATTACAGCCATTTCTGTATTACCTTTAGTAAAATTTCACTTGCATGGGATATCAAAGAGATTGTCCGATGATTTCCACATTCCATTGGGTCACCTCTCTTTGGAATGGGCAGAAATACAGATGTCGTCCAATAAGTCGGCCAGATAGTTGTCTTCTAAATTTCTTGGCAGAGATGAGTGAGTGCCTCCACTTTATTGAAATATTTCTATTTTTATTTCTTCAGTTTCTGGTGCCTTGTTCTTTGCCAATACCTTCAATGAACCTTGGACTTCATCCTTAAGTATCATTGGTTCTTGATCATATGCTACCCCTTGAAATGGTTGCACATCAACTATTTCCTTTAGTACAGTGACTCTGTGTATTCCTTCCATCTTCTTTTGATTCTTTCTGAATCATTCAATAATTTGCTCAGAGAATCCTTCAATAACGGAAGTTGAGGCTTGAAGTTTTCTTCAGTTCCCCTGTATTGAGAAATGCAGAGTGTGCTCTTCCTTTTTGGTTTTCTGACTCCAGATTTCTGCACATTTTGTTGTAATATTTGACTTGGTGTTCTCAAGCTAACTTTTGAAGTTTTCTGTTCAGCTCTTGGATGTCTTCATTTCTTCCATTTGCTTTAACATCTCTACACTGGAGAGCAAGTTTCCATGTCTTTTCTGACATCCATTTTGACCTTTTCCTTCTTTCTTGTCTTCTTAATGGCTTTTTGCTTTCTTCATGTAATTGTGACTAAGGTGCAGTAATGAGCAGTGCTTCATTCTGTTATGCATGAGGTTTCTATGAGCAGGCACTGACTTTATGACACTTAACAAATACAAATAGAGAATACAAAAAGTAGAAACAAAGATGGAGGATCAATAATTGGAAAATATGGTGTTTTTTGACCACTCATCTGTCAGTTTGTTTTACTGTGGTGACTTGTGAGTTGCTGTAATTCTGAAAGCTATGCCACCAGTTTTTAAATACCAGCAGGGTCACCCACAGTAGACAGATTTCAGATGAGTTTCCATACAAAGACAGACTATGAAGAAGGAGTGATGAACTACTTCCGAATATTTAGTCACCAAAAACCTTATGAATAGCAGAGAAACAGTGTCAAATATAATGCCAGAACATGAGACCCTCAGGTTGGAAGACACTCAAAATGTGACTTGAGAAGAGCTGCCACTTCAAAGTAGAGTTGACGGTGATGACATGAATGGAGTAAAGCCCATGGGAGAAAAACCCACGGGACCTTCATTTACTGATAAGGCACAATGAAAAATGAAGACAAACAGCTGTAAACATTCATTGAATATAGGAACATGGAATGTATAAAGTATGAAACCTGGAAAATTGGAAGTGTTATGAAACACATAAACATCAATATCTTAGGCATTAGTGAGTTGAAATGGACTGGTATTGGTCATTTTAAATCGGATGACCAAATGATTTACTATTCTGGGAGTGACAAATTGAAGATAAATGGTGTTGCATTTATTGCCAAAAAGAACATATCCAGATCAGTCATGAGGTACAATGCTGTCTGTGCTAGGATAATATCGATGCACCTACAAGGAAACCCAGTTAATACCACTACTATTCAAATTTACACACCAACCATAAAAGCCAGTGAGGATGAAATAGAAGAATTCTATCAACTTCTTCAATCTGAAATTGAACAAACATGTAATTAAGATATATTGATCATTATTGATGATGGGAATGCAAAGGTTGGGAACAAAGAGGAAGGATCAGTAGTTGGAAAATATGGCCTTGGGGGTAGAAATGATGCTGGAGACCGCATGAGAGAATTCTGCAAAATCAATGATTTGTTCATTTCAAATACCTTCTTTAGATAGCATAAGAGATGACTATACACATGGACCTCAACAGACGGAACACATAGAAATCAAAACAAGGCCAAGGGCAGACTGTGGAACAGACCATCAATTACTCATATGAAAATTCAAACTGAAGCTGAAGAAAATGAAAACAAGTCCACAAGAGCCAAAATATGACCTTGAATATATTTATATTCCACCTGAATTTAGAGATCATCTGAAGAACAGATTTGATACATTGAACACTAAAGACCGAAGACCAGAAGAATTGTGGGATGACATCAAGAACATCATACATGAAGAAAGCAAAAGTCATTAAAAAGTCAAGAGAGAATGAAAAGGTCAAAAATGATGTCAGAAGAGACACTGAAACTTGCTCTCTAGTGTAGAGATGCTACAGCAAATCAAAGTAATAATGAGGTCTAAGAGCTGAACAGAAAATTTCAAAGATCAGCACGAGAAGATAAAGCCAAATATTACAACAAAATGTGCTAAGATCTGGAATCAGAAAACCAAAAAAGAAGAATACGCTCAGAATTTCTTAAGCTTGGAGAATTGAAGAAAAAATTCAAACCTTGACATTCAATATATTGAAAGATTCTCTGGGTAAATTATTGAATGAGTCAGGAAGCATCAATAGAAGATGGAAGGAATACACAGTTACTGTACCAAAAGGACATGTTTAAATGTTGAACCATTTTAAGAGTTAGCATGTGATCAAGAGCCTATGATACTGAAGGAGGAAGTCCAAGGTGCATTTAAGTTATTGGCAAAGGACAAGCCACCAAGAATTGATGGAATCAAAATTGAAATCTTTCAAGAGAATGATGTGGTACGGGAAGCACTCACTCATCTCTGCCAAGAAATTTGGAACAGATCTGATTGGAAGAGATCCATATTTGTGCCCATTCCAAAGAGAGATGACCCAACAGAATGCAGAAATCATCAGACCATCTCTTTAATATCACATGTGAGTAAAGTTTTACTAAAGGTAATACAGACTCGGCTGCAAGCATACATTGAGAAAGAACTTCCAGAGGTTCAACCTGGATTCGGAAGAAGCTGTGGAATGAAAGCTATCATTGCTGATGTCCGATGGATCTTGGCTGAAAGCATAGCATATCAGAAAGATATTTACCTGTGCTTTATTGACTACACAAAGGTTTTCTATTGTGTGGATCATGACAAGCTATGGACAACATTGCAAAGTATGAGTATTTCTGAACACTTAATTGTACTCATGAGGAATCTGTACCTGGACCAAGAAGCAGTTGTTTGAACAAAACATGGGAACACTGAATGTTTTAAAATTAAGAAAGTTGTTCAACATGGTTGTATTCTTTCATGATACTTATTCAACCTTTATGCTGAGCAAATAATCTAAGAAGCTGTGTTATATGAAGAAAAATGTGGCATCAGGATTAGAGGAAGACTTATTAACAACCTGTGATATGCAGATGATACAACCTTGCTTGCTGAAAGTGAAGAGGACTTAAAGCATTTACTGATCTTCATCAAAGAGCACAGCCTTCAGTATGGATTACAACTCAATGTGAAGAAAACAAAAATACTTACCACTGGACCAATAAACAACATTCTTATCAACAGAGAAAATATTGAAGTTGTCAAGGACTTCATTCGTCTTGGATCAACTATTAGCACTCGTGGAAGCAGCAGTCAAGACATTAAACAATGTATTGCATTAGAAAATCTGCTGCACAAGACCTTATTAATGTGTTGAAGAGCAGAGATGTCAGCTTGAGGACTAAGGTGCACCTGATCCATTCCATGATATTTTCAATAACCTCATATGCATGTGACTGCTCGACAGTGAATAAGGAAGACCCTAGGAGAATTGATGCTTTTGAGTTATGGTGTTGGAGGAGAATATTATAAGTGCCATGGCCTGCCAAAAGAACCAATAGATCCGTTTTGGAAGAAGTGCAGCCAGAATGCCCCTTGGAGGCCAATATGGCCAAACTTTGTCTCTCATACTTGGGACATATTGTCAGGAGGGACCAGTCGCTGGAGAAGGATATCATGTTTGGTAAGATGGAGGATCAGAGTAAAAGAGGAAGTTCTCCAATGAGATAGATTGGCCAAGTGAAAGCATCAATGGACTCACTAATCAGTAGTGAAGTTGGCCCATGATTGGGCAGTATTTCGTTCTGCTGTGAAAAAGGTTGCTATGAGTTGGTACCAACTTGATGGCACCTAACAACAATAACAAGGTCTTTGTGGTAGAAATAAAAGCAGAGATCACATTGCATAATATTACAAGACCAATGACTTATTCATTGCAAATACAGTTGTTTTTTTTTAAAACTTTATAAAATATGACTTTGCATGTAAACCTTGCTAGATTGAATTCAGAGTAATCAAATTAACTCCATCTGTGGACCGAGAAGCTCAGTGTTACCAGTTAGAACAAATCCAGGGACTTACTATGTAAAAGATCAGCAATTGCTCATATCCAAGTTACAGCTAGTCCTAAAGAAAAACAAGTCCATGAGAGTCAAAATATAATGTTGAGTTTATTCCATCTCGTTTAGGGATCATCTCAATAATACATTTTATGACTTGAAAGCTAATGATCGGAGAAGACTAGAGAAGTTGTAGAATGTAGAATGAAATCAAGGACATCATGCATGAAGAAATTAAAATATTATTAAAATGACAAAAAATTAGGTAAATGTGAAATTGTTTTAGAAGAGACTCTGAAACTTGCTCTAAATGCAAAAAAAAAAAAAAAAAAACTAAAGTAAAATGAAAAATTGATGAAGTAAAGAGCTTAATAGATTTCAAGAGTTGGCAACAGTAGCCAAAGCAAAGAATTAAAATGAAATGTGCAAAGACCTCTTATTAGAAAAGCAAAAGGAAAGAATGCACTTGGTATTTCTTAATATGGAAAACCTGTAGGAATAAAAAAAGGCAATCATTGAGTTGCAATGTTGGAGGACGCCATTGGTTGTCACATTGGAGAACTTTATGGGCAAAATGGAGTCTTGGTGTGGTACTATAGGATTACCATTGGGCTTATAATCATAAGATTAGCAGTTCAAACCCACCAGCCATTCCTTGGAAAGCCTATATAGGGTCAACTATGAGTTAGACCTGACTCAAAGGCATTACACAGCAACAAAAATGGGCAAAAATCCCCAGGTCTGCCAGTTGGCTTGCTTTTTGATATGATACTGTAAACTATGCTATTGGTGTTTCAAATACTGGCAGGGTCACCCAGGATGGACAGATTTCAGTAGAGATTCCAGAAAAAGAACAGGATAGGAAGAAGGAATAGATGGTCCACTTCTGAAGGATCATTTTTGCTGTTGTATGTCATAGAGTGACCCTGTGTAGGGTTTCTGAACATTGGTTGATAGATTTAAACTGCTGATTTTGCAGGTTAGCAGTTCAGTGTTTATTCTATAGCACCATACCCCTGAAAACCATATGAATGGCAGGGAAATATTGATATATTACAAGAAGATGAGAACCTCAAGTTGGAAGACACTCAAAATATGAGAAAGGAAGAATTCTCTCCTCAAAATCCAATCAACCTTAATTACATAGATAGAAAATCCTTGGAGGATCTTCACTGGCATAACTTAAAATGTGAAGAGACAGCTTCAAACATTCATTATGAATCAGAATGATACAAAGAAATTAATCTAGGAAATTGAAAGTAGTCAAAAATAAAATGGAATATATAAAGATCGATATCCTAGTCTTTAGTGAGCTGAAATGGAGAGGCTTTGGGTTGGTCATTTTGAACAGAAAATCATGATTTACTTTGCCAGAAATAAGAAGTTCTAACTTTTGCATGCATATGAGGTTACTGAAAATACCATGGTTTGGATCCAGTGTACCTTAGTCATCAAGCTGACATCTTTGTTCTTCAACACTTTAAAAAGGTTTTATGCAGCAGATTTGCCTAATGCTATACACCATTTAATTTCTTATTAAGTACATGGCTCATACATTTGTAGGGGAGGGTAAGTTCCAAGTCTGTGAGTCAGATGTCAGATTGGAGGGTACTCATGTAGATTCAGGGATGATTAGCCCAAGATCAGCATGTCACATAGCAGCTTTCTGGATAAATCCAAGGTTAGAGAGATGGATGAATCCAAGATCAGCAGGTAAGATGGCCAGCTACTGAAGAGTCCCCATATCATCAGGAAATATTGCTGACCCCTGGTTCAAGTCTGAAGAACTAGGGATCAAATGATAACCAGATACAGGATCCACACCCGCAAAAAGCAAATAAACTTTGTTAAAACATCCAAAATATTGGTAGCAGGACACTGCAGAGGAAACTTCCTTTCAATATTTTAGCTGGTCAAAACAGAGCTCTTCTTTGAAGGGATTGTAATATATTAGATCTCATCATGGGGTATTGATGCATGTTAACTGCTAAACCACTGAGAACCGTAGCCCAATTAAGCTGACACAAAACCTTAACAATCACAGATACTGTATGGTTTCAAATCAGAAAAGGTATACAGATTGGTTGTATCCTTTCACCATATTTACTCAATCTTTTTGCTGATCATATAATCTGAAAAGCCAGACTGTATGAAGAAGATGTCTTCAAGATGGGAGGGAGACTTATTAAAAAGCTACTACAAAATGCAGATGACATGACTTGGCTTGTTGAAAGTGACAAAGACTTGAAACACTTACTGATGAAGGTCAATATGGATTAAACCTCAACATAAAGAGAACAAAAGTCTTCACAACATCAAGATGAGTGGAGAGAAGATTGAAATTGTCAAGGATATGATTTTATTTGGATCTTCAATCAATGTCCATGGAACTAACACTCAAGACATCAAATGATGTATTTCACTGGCGAATCTGTTGCACAGTATCTCTCTAAAGCGTTACAAAAGCAAACATCATTTTGAGGACTAATATATGCCTTATCCAAGCCTTGACATTTTCAATCACTTCATGTGCATGTGAAAGTTAGACAATGAATAAGTAAGACTGAAGAATAATTAATGTTTTTGAATAATGCTGTTAGCAAATACTATTACATACAAGGAATCCTGGTGTGGCAATGTAGGTAAATGCGCTGGACTGTAAAGTCAGTTTGAACTGCAAGGCAGGTCAACCTAACCAGTCGCTCCCAGGAAACCCTATACAGCATTGCTATGAGTCAAAACTGCCTCTACAGCACTTAACAAAACAACATTGATTGCCAGAAGAAGTACACCCAAAATTCTCCTTACAAGGAAGAATGACAAGATTTTTATGTCATGTAGTTTTAATATATTATTAGGAGGGGTCAGTCTCTGAAGAAGGACATCATGCTTGGTAAAGTAAAGGGTCAGCAAGCATGACCCTTAATGAGATGAATGGAAATAGTGGCAGCAACAATGAGTTTCAGCGTCGGAACAATTGTGAGGATAAAACAGGACTGGGCATTGTTTCACTCTGTTGTGCTAAGGTAGTTATAAGTCGGAATAAACTCAACAACACCTAACAAAAACATATACCAAGTAAATGACTCAAGATATATCCTACAGAGATTCTGTCTCCGTAATATAACAAAGACAACCCATTTTCAAATAGAATTATAATCACGGTCATAAAAATTAGGATTTACAACACAGTTTTGAGGGACATAATGTAGCTCTGGTAGCGTAGTGGTTACGAATTGGGCTGCTAATCTCACGGTCAGCAGTTCGAAACTACCAGCTGTTCCG
>NW_006408581.1:4796947-4800398 GCF_000296735.1 Chrysochloris asiatica | reverse complement strand
TGTACAGGGTCGCTATGGGTCGGAACTGACTCGATGGCACTTAACAACAACAACAAACCTCATCTTTCTCCTGCAGAACCACTGGTAGGTTTGAATTGCTGATCTGGAGATAAGCAGCCAGACTCATAGCCACGATACTACCAGAACTTCCTAAAACCCTAGGCAGTCAATAATTTACTTTCTATTTTTCATCTTAAGGGAGTTTTTTTAAACCTTATGAAGTTTCAACTTAATAGTTCAACTTAAATGAAATAACAAATATGAAAAAGTTATTAATTTTTCTGTCAAGCACAGTGCTCATTAAGAAATGACTTTTAATTATATAATTTTATCATCATTGGCATTGACTTGAAGGCAGTTTGGGGGTAGGTAATGTAATACACAGGATCACTTTGAGTCAGAACCAACTTAACAGCACCTAACAACAAAAACAATGAAATACAATCTTTATTCGATAGCAATTTACCCAGTTCCCTGTTTATGAAGGTGTAGTGCACATGGATGAGAAGTAGCTAAAGACTGTTTAATTGATTTTAAAGTAACAGGCTAATGCAAACCTTGAATGAGTGTTTCATCAGGAATAGACTTTTTAAGAAGAATAAAAATAAATAGGTTTATAATATACTTGCTGTTCTCAATTCAGTGAAGAAGCAATTACAGTAACAATCTTTCGAAAAAGTAAATTTTTGCTGAAGCTCAATTTTCTTTTACTTTAAGACTTCTGTGTCTCTGCCTATTCTCTTTTAATTTAATGAGTTGAAAGGCATTACTGTAGAACTGTTCGTTTTAGGTGGGTGGATTCCACATTAGTGTTACAAGCAAAGATGGCAAGATTTTGTCTTGTTTATTTTGGACAGTTTATAAAGAGGAATCAATCATTGTAGAAAGACTTCATGCTCTGTGAAGTTGAGGGTCAGCAAAAAATAGGACGAGACAAATCGGCACAGCAGCTGCAACAAAGGGCTGAAACAAAGCAATGATTGTGAGGACGGCACAGGAAAAGGCAACAGTTTATTCTGTTACATGTGAGGACATTATGAGCTTATGCCACTCCATGGTGACACCTAGTAACAGCATCCACATAACAATGAGGAGCCTGTAATTCTACCTCTGGCTAAAGATGTTTTATTGAAACTACTAGTTAAAGACGCTCCTGCTTCATTTGAAGATGATCTTAGTTATCTGGGGTTGTTAGTGGATGGTTTTCCCAAACAAATTTATTCTCTCATAGTTTGGGAGACTAGAAGTCTGAATCCAAAGCATTAGCTCTGGAGAAAAGTCCTTGTCTGCTTTTAGCATCTGTAGACCCAACATTCTTTAAAGATTTCCATGTGTTTTGGCATCCATTTTTCCCTGAATCGAGGAGCTTCACAGTATAGGGACCTCAGGCCCAAAGAAGCACTCTACTCCCGGTTCTTCTTTCTTAATGGTAATAGGTCCCTCTTTCTGTGTTTATTTCTCTCTTTTTATATTTCAAAAGAGATTGACTAAAAATACAACGTAATCATGTATTGTGCATCTTACCTCATTAACATTATAGTGGTGGTGGTGGTGGTTATGTGCCCTGGAGTTGGAACGGACTCATGGTGGCCTTGTACAGGGTTTCCGAGGCTATAAATCTTTACAGGAACAGAAAGCCTCATCTTTCTCCCGTGAAACAGCTGGTAGTTTCAAACTGCTGACCTTAAGGTTCACAGCCCGATTCGAAACCACTACGCTACCAGAGCTCCTCTAACATTATAGAAGTGAGGATTTATAGCACATAGGATAATTACATCAGATCATGACTGATCACTTCAGATCACATAATGGGGAAAGTGACAACATTATATCATCATGGATAATTAATACAGTTTAACTGCTTACCCATTGATAATCCAGTCCTAGCCAAACTGAAATAAAACCTTAACTATCACAGGGACTAAGGATTTGACTTCATCACTCTGGAAGTTTAAATTTAACTGAATTCTCAGACAACATGTAGCATTGGGCACACTCAGAGAGCATAATAGTTATTAAAATGGGTTATCTTCCTCCTTTTTGCACACTGGCTAACTGTAGCATAAACCCATTTATTTCTTATATAACTTTGAAAAAAACTGCCAATATGGTACAATATTCTGAATGTTTCCTAACATTCTTCCCGGTGGTAGAGCTTCAGGTGATGATTGGACACTTCACTCCAAGATACAGCTGGTAATGGTTTAACAAAATATTTTACCACCTTACAAAAAGTGATACTGTATTGTAATAAGAGTTGCCAGCTTCCATTCTGAGATATCAATGTCTTTGTACCTTGCAATGATTTTTTTCTTGTGTTTGTATGTCAATTTAGACTTTTGGTGGACAAAATAAGGTTAGTTTTTTAACATGTACATTTCAGGATATTTATGTGACTTCTCAGGAAGACAATTGGATTCATCAGCCTACAATTCAGAGCAAAAATGCAAACCAGAATAGAATTTTGTGGTAACCAGTATTTTAGAATAAAGAGCTCTGTTAGAGTAGTGGTTACGAATCGGGCTGCTAACCTCAGTGTCAGCAGTTCGAAACTACCAGCTGTTCCACGGGAGAAAGATGAAGCTTTCTGCTCCCGTAAGATTTATAGCTTCGGAAACCCTGTGCAGGGTCTCTATGAGTTGGAACCGACTCCACGGCACATAACAACAGTATTTGAGAATAGGTAGCTAAAGTCAAGACACGAATAGACTTAATTTTCTAGTTAAGAAACTAGCAGAGCATCATAAAATTTTTACCACATTTACAAGAAAATTAAGTCAAACTTAGGAAATTGGAAAGGTATGCCTATAATCATGCTGGGAGCTTTTAACACATATTTCTCAGTAGTTGCAGGGCAAAAACAGACTTCCCAAATTTTAAAGATTTGAACCACATAATTAAAACACTTTACTTAATGGACAGGTTTAGTATCCTGCCTCTAGCAATTACAAAGTATGCATTTGTCAGAGATTAATAAAACATTAAAAACCTCTTATTTGTCCATAGAAACTGTCTTTAAAACCCTTTAAAAATGCAATATCATAGAGATCACACTCTTTAACCATATTCAAGTGGTTGTTGTTATGAAGTGCTGTCGAGTCAGTTCCGACCTACAGCAACCCTGTATAGGGTTTCCAAGGAGCAGCAGGTGAGCTTGAACCGCTGAGCTTGCAGTTCAGATGACTTTGCAGTCTGGCCAATTAACCCACAGCGCCACACCAGGACTCCAACTGAATTAAAAAAAAAAAAGGACATACAGTTTTCTTATGTTAAATATTTTAGGCAATTAAAGTAAGAAATAATTGTCTGAAAACCACTCACAAAATGAGTAACAGATGATGAAGTTCCCCATTCCATATAAGCATTATGTTCTAAAAATCTTGTTGTTGTTGTCAGGTGCCATCGAGTCGGAACCGACTCATAGCGACCCCATGCACAGCAGAACGAAACA
>NW_006408581.1:4776615-4796077 GCF_000296735.1 Chrysochloris asiatica | reverse complement strand
CTGCTTCTTGGTCTAGGTACAGATTTCTTAGAAGTACAATTAAGTGTTCTGGAATACTCATACTTCTCAATGTTGTCCATAGCTTGTCTAAAACTGTAGCATCTATAAAAATAAAAATATAAAACACAATTAAGGTTCTTACTCATTTACGTATTTATAAATTGTGACCAATAATTATTATATTTTAAAAATAAAACAGTAAGAATCTAGTCAACTTAAAAAAAAAAAAAAATTTACCAATTTTTTTTTTTCTGTGCTTTTTCATGGGACTATACTGTTTGATTTTTTTTATATTTCAGTGACATGTATAAGAAGTCCATATAGAAAAGTAGGCCTTACCAAGTATACTTTATCACATGAAGAGAACACTCTGTTCTTCAAGTATGCCATGACAGTCGAAGGAAATTAAATTCCTTCCCTCCTTGAAAGGGTAATCTTGATCTAAAACAATAGGTAGACGCACACTTATAAAAACAGGGTTAAGTAGTTTGTTTTTCTTTTTTTTTTTAAGTCAGCTCACTTATTTCTTCAAGAAGATTGTTATGATGAATTTCTCTGAATTTTAAACTAAATCACGAACAATTAGACTTGTTATAATTTTTTGTTATCTTCGTTTGAAAAAGAGTTGCTTAGCTTAATTTTTATTATTGTTTTTATTATTGTTGCAGTTGCTTCATTATGTTTTACTGAATAAATTCAAAGAAAATTAATTTATAGCAGAGCTATGTAAATATACATTTGTCAAATTGTCGTAGCCTGCAAGTTGCTGTGATGCTGGAAGCGGAACCACTGTTTTATAAAGAGATTAGCAGGGGCATTCATGTGGAATTGGTTTCAGATGAGCTTCAGATTAAGCCAGACTAGGAAGGATAGGCGAACTACTTCTGAAAGTTTATCCACTGAAAATCTTATGAATAGCTGGGACACTAGGAGATAACACCAGAATATTGAATTTTGAAACATGATGAATAGCACCAGAATATTGTCAGATGTAGTGCGGGATGAGCCTCTTAGGTTGAAAGACATTCAAAATATGACTGGGTAAGGGTTGCCTTCTCAAAGTAAACTAACTATGATGAAATGAAAGGAGTACAGCTTTCAGGACCTTCATTTGTTGATAATGTGGAGAAACAGCTGTAAACATCTATTAATCATCAAGCATGGAATGTATGATGTATGAATCTAGAAAATTCAGAGGTTGTCAAAAGAAGATGGAGCATATAAGATAGATATCCTAGGCATTGTTGTTGTTGTTAGATGCCATCGAGTTGGTACCAACCCATAGCAACCTTATGCACAGCAGAACGAAACACTGCCCGATCCTGAACCAACCTCACTATTGTTGCCACGTTTGAGTCCATCCATGCTGCCCCTTGGCCAATCCATCTCGCTGGAGGTCTTCTTCTTTTGATCCTAGGCATTAGACAGTTGAAAAGGACTTGTATTGGCTATTTTCAGTCTGACAGTCATATGGTTTATTATGCCAGGAATGATGCAATTAAAGGAATGGCATCACATTCATCATCAAAAAAAAAAAAATTCAAGATCATTGAAGTACAATGCTGTCAGTAATATGCCAATATTCATACACATGCTGCACCTTAGAAACCCTATACAGGATTGCTATGGGTCCGAATTGACTCAATGGCACTTAACAACAATAACAACAATATTAGTAATTATTCTTGGTAATTATTATCATTTTTATTTTGTCATAAAAATCATAGGTTGAACTCTTTATCCCTGGTACCTGTGATCATCGACTTGTTTGGAAACGTCCCTGAAGATGTTGTCATTTAATTTAACTTCTACTCAGGCAGACAGGATGGTGTTAATCCCATCTGAGCTGTGCTTTTAAAAAAGGAAAAGAGACACAAAAGCAGAAAGAAAATGTTCATGTGATGAATGAGCAATATTGCAGTTGTAAGCCAAGGAATTCCAGGGCTCCTAGAAACTGGTGTACTGGTGTGGTACTGTGAGTTAATACACTGGACTACAAGGTCATCTTCAACCAACTCATAGTGACCCTACGCACAGCAGAAGGAAACACTGCCTGATCTTGGGCCAACCTCACCACTGTTGTCATGCTTCAGTCCATCAATGCCGTCACCTGGCCAATCCATCTTGTTGGGGGTCTTCCTCTTTTCCTATTGACCCTCCACCTTACCAAACATGATATCCTTCTCCAGTGACTGGTCCCTCCTGACAACATGTCTGAAGTACGAGAGACAAAGTTTGGCCATCTTGGCCTCCAAGGAGCACTCTGGCTGCACTTCTTTCAAAACAGATCTATTGGTTCTTTTGGCAGCCCATGGCACCTTCAGTATTCTCCTCCAACACCATAACTCAAAAGCATCAATTCTTCTATAGTCTTCCTTATTTACTGTCCAGCTTTTGCATGCACATGAGGTTAACGAAAATACTATGGCTTGGGTCAGGCACACCTTAGTCCTCAAGTTGACATCTTTGCCCTTCAACACCTTAAAAAGGTCTTTTGCAGCACATTTGCCTAATGCAATACGTCATTTGATTTCTTGACTGCTGCTTCCGTGAGAGTTGATAGCTGATCCAAGAAGAATGAAGTCCTTGACAACTTCAATCTTTTCTCTGTTGATAAGGATGTTGTTTATTGGTCCAGTGGTGAGGATTTTTGTTTCCTTTACACTGAGATGTAATCCATACCTAAGGTTGTGCTCTTTGCTCTTCATCAGTAAATGTTTTAAGTCCTCTTCACTTTCAACAAGCAAGGTTGTCTCATCTGTAAATCCAGGTTGTTAATGAGTTTTCTTCCAATCCTGATGGCATGCTTTTCTTCATAGAACCCAGCTTCTAGGATTATTTGCTCAGCATACAGGTTGAGTAAGT
Source organism: Chrysochloris asiatica (assembly GCF_000296735.1). Taxonomy (NCBI): domain Eukaryota; kingdom Metazoa; phylum Chordata; class Mammalia; order Afrosoricida; family Chrysochloridae; genus Chrysochloris; species Chrysochloris asiatica. The sequence goes on along the minus strand of NW_006408581.1, from coordinate 4,793,212 downwards.
ATGGTGAAAGAATATAAACTCGTCAGAACTGTGAGATAATAAATTCTATTGTTTAAAGTCACCCACTTTCTGGTATTTTGTTTTTAGTATTTTATGACAGCCCAAGAAAACAAATTCAGTGTTACCACTTAAAACTTCATATATGTTTTTGTTGTTAGGTGTGGTCAAGTAGATTCCAACTCATAGAAACCCCATGTAAAACAGAATGAAATACTACTGCATAATCCTGAAATGTCCTCATAATTATTATATTTGAATCCATTTTTGCTGCCACTTGTAACAAATCATCATATTGGGTGTCTTCCACTTTTGGACTGACCCTGTACTTTTTTAAGCATGCTGTTCTTCTCTGAGAATGATCCTCTTGACAAAATGACCAAAATATCAGGGATGAAGTCTCACCATCTTCCTCTGTAAGGAGCGTTCTGACTATGTCTTCCAAGACAGATTTGTTCATTATTCTGATAGTCCATGGTACTTTCAATATTCCTTGCCAACACTATAATTCAAATGCATTAGTTCTTGTATGGTCTTCTTTATAAAGTGTCCAACTTTTACATGCATATGAGGTGAATGAAACTACCATGGATTTTCAATATTTTCTGTTTCACATTTCAAATAGGTCTTTGGTAGCATATTTGCCTAATGAACTACATCCTTTTATTTCTTGACTCCTGCTTCCAGGAGTGTTGATTGTGGATCTCATAAAATGAAGTCTTTTACATCTTCAATCTTTTCTCAGTTTTTCATGATGTTATGTATTGGTTCAGTTTTTAGTATATTTGTTTTCCTTAAATTGAGGTACAATGCATATTGAAGGCTGTAGTCTTTGATTTTTAAGAATCTTTCACTCCCAGTAAGCAATGTTGTGTCATCTGCATATTGCAGATTGTTAATGAGGCTTTCACCAATCTTGATGTCAGATTCTTCTTCTTATAATTCATCTTCTAAGATAATTTGCTCAGCATGCTGATTGAATAAGTATGGTGAATGATAGAACCTTGGCATATACCTTTCCTGATTTTAAGCCATTCAGTATCCCCTTGTTCCATTCTAACTATTGCCTTTTTGTCTATGTACAGATTCCTCATGAGCACAAATAAGTGTGCTGTATATACAGTCTTCCCAATGTTAGCCATAGTTTGTTATGATCCTCATTGATGAATGCCTTTGCATATTCAGTATAGCAGAAGTAAGCATCTTACTGGTTTTCTCTGGTTTAAGCCAAGATCCATCTAACATTAGTAATGATATCCATCATCGACATACTCTTCTGAATCTAACTTGAATTCCTGACAGTCTTCTGCCACTATTCTGCTGCAACTCTTTATAAATTATCTTCAGCAAAAGTTTACTTGCCTGTGATATTGACAGTAACATTTGATGATTTTCACATTCTACTGGATCATCTTTCTTTGGAATGGGCATAAATATTAAACTTTTCCAACCAGTTGGTTTAGTAGCTGTCTTTCAAATTTCTTGTCACAAATGAGTGGGAGTTTCCATCATAGCATCAGGGTGAGGAAACATTTCAATATGAATTCCATCAATTATTGGAGCCTTTTATTCATTTATGCCTTCAGTGCAGATTGGACATTTTGCTTCAATACCATTAGCATTAGGTCTTGATCATAAACTACCACTTGAAATGGTTGAGTATCACCAATTCTTTTTGGTACAGGACTCTGCGCATTCCTTTCATTTTCCTTACACCAGCTGCAAGGTTACAGTTTCCAATCCACTAGTGGCACTTTAGAAACCCTACACATGGTCGCTAAGAATTCGAACCGACTTGATGGCACTTAACAACAACAAATAGAATCTTTCAATATTTCAAGTTGAGGCTTGATTTTGTTTTTGTTTTTGTTTTCTTCAGTTCTTGCAGCATGAGAATGCTTTTTTGAGAATTCCCTTTTGGTTTTCTAAGTCCAGGTCTTTGAAGATTTCATTCTAATACATTAACTGTCTTCTTGCACTGCTATTTGAACTGTTCTGTTCTTTACTTCCTCATTGCTTTTAGTAGTGTTAGCTTCTCTACACTCAAGAACAAATTTCAGGCTCTTCTTACATGTATTTTGACCCTTTCTTTTTTCTCTTTTATATGACCTTTACTTTATTCATGTTTGATAGTCTTGATGTAGTTCCACAATCTTCTGGTTTTCCGTCATTGGTGCTTAATACAACAAATCTGTTACTGAGGTGGTTTCTAAATGTGGGTGGGGTATATTCAAGGTCATAGTTTGACTATCCTGGACTTGTTTGAATTTTCTTCTGCTTCAGCTTGAACTTGCATATGAGCATTAATGGTCTGTTCCAGAGTTGGCTCCTTGCCTTGTTTCGGAGGATGATAATGAGCTACTTCATAATTTTTCCCCACTGATGTAAACAATTTGATTCTTGTGTATTTCATCTGGTGAATTCCACATTGAAAGATGTAATTGCTATAAATAAGTCATTAGTCTTGCAAATTTCTAACATGTGAGCTCCAGCATCTTTTCTATCATCAAGGCCATATTTTCCAAATACTGATCCTTCCTCTTTGTATGAAACTTTTGCATTTCAGTCACCAGTAATTATCAATGCATCCTGCTTGTATGTTGGAAATTAGTAGAATTCTTCAACTTCATCATCACTGGCTTTAGTGGTTGGTGTGTAAATTTGAATAATAGTAGTATTAACTAATACTCTTTTATGTGTGTGGATCTTATCCTATCACAGACAGCATTGCACTTCAAGATAGATCTTGAAATGTACTTTTGGATGATGAATGCGACACTATTCTTTTTCAATTTTTTGTTCCAGGCATAAAAACCATATGCTTGTAGGATTATAACTAGATAATTCCAGCCCATTTCAGCTCACTATGCTTAGCATATCAATCTTTATGTGTTCCATTTCATTTTTCACTACTTTAAATTTCTTGATACTTTTATATTCCATGTTCTAATTATTAATGAATGTTTGCAATTGTTTCTTTATATTTTGAGTTGTGCTCCATCAGCAGTTGAAGGCCCCAAAAGCTTTACTCCATTTACATCATTAAGGTCAACTCTGTTTAGAAAAGGCAGCCTTTCCCCAATTGTATTTTGAGCATCTTCCAACCTGAGAGGCTCATCTTCCAGCAATCTGTCTGAGAATGTAAGGTGTTCAGTGGCTAACCATTCAGAAGTATTCCACTTCTCCTTCCTCCTAGTCTGTCTTTGTCTGGAAGCTCTGCTAAAACCTATCCACCACGGATGACCCTCTGGTATTTAAAATACAAGTGGCAAAGCTTTCAGCGTCACAGCAGCAAGCAAGCCACCACAGTGAGACAAACTGATGATTGGTGGATACTTCATAAACTACATATAAAGTATGTTCATCAGGTCACATGAATCCTTTGGATATGGATATGAATTCAGTCTGTATTTTATATATTGTCTTTGACATAGATTATATGCTGAAGTCTTAATCCTGACACACATGAATGTGACCTTCATTCTGGAGACAGGGTTTTTGATTGTAGAAGTAATCAGTTTGTAAGGGCTTTCCAGAGTAAGGTGGGTCCTAATGTTTTCTGAGTAGATCCTATAAAATGGGAAAAATAGACATAAAGAAAGTCATTCAAAGGAAGCCACCATGTGAAGATACATCTTTAAGCAGCAAAAGTATGCCAAGGATTTCGGGCATTTACTAGAAACCAGAAGAGAGGAGTGAGACAATTTCTCTCTCAAAGCCTGCAGAAAAAATTACTATGACCAATAACCTGACTTGAACTTCTAATCTTCAGAACAATAAGGAAATATACATATTTTTTAAAATTATGCAATTTGTATCATTTGTTATGAAATTCCTGGAAACTTAGACTTCTTCTCTGCATTTCACTTGTGGTTATGCAAGTCGGCTTCACTTATGTAATTGTTATTTTACATTTAGAATTTAATGATTCTTCTAATGTTCTTAAAACATTAATATAATGTTCTTAAATCATTAATATCATTAATATGATCTAAGATTTCATCTTAGAAAATTAGTAGAGATGCTCAGGTTACTCAGGTATAAACTTATTTAGCTTGTTGCGAGAAAGTCATAGCAATGCACACAAGTGAAATTTCCCAGCATTTATTCAGGACCAGAGTCAGGATTAGCAATTGCAATGGTAATGGTAATTGGTGGCTAGAGCCTAAAGTTCTAGACCTTTAGAGAGGCCTTGGCAGGAAGGTCTGTCTAGAACTGGAACTCAGAAGGTTCATGGCAGAGTTTGAGGTTAGTGGTAACAAGCAAAGTCCCAGTAGGCTTTAAGAATTCAGAAAACAGGACTAGGAACTATCCCTATGACTCTGCTTTCTTTCAGTGTGTGAGCAGAAATTCAGGGATTACATATGAAATTTTCACCTTGGATTCACATAATAAAGGCCTCAATGACTAGTATGTTATGTCTTTTATTCAGGGCTTGAGATTAGGGAGGTTTAGACATACAGTGGTTACATTTAAAATTTAATTATTCTTCTAATGTTCTAACCTCACAGTCAGCAGTTCAAAACTACCAGGTGTTCCACAGGCGAAAGATGAGAGTTTGTGCTCCCATAAAGATTTACAGCCTCGGAAATCCTGTACAGAGGCGTTATGAGTCGGAACCAACTCCACGGTACATAAGAACAACAAGACATATCTCAAAGCTAGTTTATAAAGATTAACTATGTTACTTTTTTCCCTTTATTCATTTGTTGGTTAAAGACAATTTAGTTTAAAGATTTTTCCCCACATTCTTCTATGTACAAAATTCAGAAGTTTTCAAAACAAATTTCTAAAGATTTATAGTTAATCCTAAAAAACAAAACAAAAAATACAACAACATGCTAAACTCAATCTTATCAAGTCATTCTGACTCCTAATGACCCAGTACAGAATTTCCAAGCCTGTAAATATTTAAGGGAACAGAAAGTTTTCCTGAAGAGCAGCTGACCTTCAGAACAGCAGTCAGTGGTAATCCTACAATGCCACCAGAGCCCCTCAAAGTCAGTGTTGTTGTTGTTAAGTGCCATGGAGTCTGTTACAACTCATAGTTCCACCGTATAGGATTTCCAAGAAGCAGCTGCTGTGTTTGAACTGCTTATCCTACAGCACCACATCAGGAGAGTTTTAAATCAGTATAAGCAGGAATGCAGTACCCTATCCAGAGAAGCAGCAACAGCAGAAATGCAGGCAGAGGTAAGGACATGGAAAGAGGGACTGCGTGTTGGCGGCCAAGAGGAAGGCTTGCACAATATGCTCTTCAGTTGTTTAAATTATTATATATTCATGAGTGTTTTTGTGTACATCCCAACACCACCCCACAAAAACAAAAACAAAAACAAAACACCAAAGGGAATGGAAGCAAATACTGTTGAATAATGATGCATGGAGGAGATTGTAATCATTACAATGAAACAAGGATACAAAGACGATGTTCTCCCATGTAAACTATCACTCAGTTCACAATAAAAGCTAAATTTTTTTTTTTTACAACAAATCAGTATATGCATTTAGAGGAGGTTAGTAAAAAAGTATTGCTACTAAAATTCCATTTCATACATGCATGAACCTATTTTAATTGAAAGGTGTTTAAAATATTTCTATTATCAGTGTATGCTAGCAGACAAGGTATCTCCATAATATATGAGAGTGAGTCAAAAAATTATCAGCACTCAGGTTATTTTAAAGCGTCCATCCTTGTCTACCACTGATGACAACACTGAGCATGTACATAAAAATGATTCTGTTTAATAGACAAATGACAGTGGCTTATGTGGCAAATCATTTGTAATTCAGCCATGGCTCTGCCCATGAAATAATCCATAGCAGACTTGGGTTTAAAAAGAATAAGATGAGTACCAAAACAACTCACAGTAGAGCACTAAGTAACAGAAGCATTTGTACATCTGCAAACAAAATTTGGACCCATACTGGAGGGAAGTTAAAGAAAAAAATATTACTGTTGACGAGACATGGATTCATCACTATTAGAATGAGAGTGAATAGCAGAGTATGAAATGGAAATATCCTCAATCGCAGATCAAGAAAAATTAATGCTTACAATTTTCTAGAATTCTCAAGAGTCCTGGTGTGACACTGTGGGATAAAGTCCTGGACCACAAAATCAATTTGGACCACAAGGTCAGTTTGAATCACAAAATCGGTGGTTCAAACTCACCAGTCAAACGTTGGAAAGGGTACCCTGTACTACAGGATCACTGTGAGTTGAAACCAACTCAACAATACTTAACAACAACAACAACATCAGAAAAAAGGTTCAACAGTCAGCAGTGCTCATTACAGTGAGATGCTCCCTGAAGAACTGAAGCCTAAACTTCAGAATAAATGAAGAGGACTGCTAACCAAGACCATTGTGATATTGCATGACAATGCACGTCCAAATACCTCTGCCCACACTGTAAACCCTCTGAAAAAAAAAAATGTTTTGTTGTATAAATCATCCTCTCTATAGTCCTAATTTTGGTCTATGGGACTTTCACCTGTTTGGCCTCCTGAAAACAGCCCTTAGAGGATAAAGATTCACCTCTGGTGAAAAAGCAAAGATAGTGGTGCGTGGCTCAAAGCTCAGCTTAAAACATTTTGTAATAGAGAATATGAAAACTTGTTGACAAATGGACAAAGTATGTTGGAAAACAAGGAGATCATGTACAAAAACAATGTACTTATATTTTATAAAAGTTGGTAAAAATAAATTCTACAGTCAGAATGCAGGTAATTATTGACTCACGCTTATACATGACAATCATTTCTATGGGATCAACTCTACTAGGAAAATCTTGGGTATAGATGCTTTGATATTTTATTTTCCTTAAAGAAAATCTAAGATCAAAATCAGTTCTAACAATTATCTCAGAGACAATGTGAAGAGGTCAGAAGGAAAACAGCGCTTCTTAGGAAATGATAGGGATTAAAGACATTCTAACACTGTAGAATCAAGAACATTTTAGTTTCTACAGATAGGAAAAGAAAAACATATAAAGCAGACTATATTTACCTATGTGTTTAAGGAGAGAAGAATCACTTTTACTCTGAAGAGGATTCTTTATTACAGTCCCACTGCTCCAGTGATGTATTGAATGCTTGACATTGCTAAAGAAAATCAATTGGATTCAATCTGAGAAACTTATGTCACATGCTTTCAAACCTGACAGCTGCATAAATCAGTATTTTTTTGTGTAAAAACAATCAATCCAAAACAAAACAAAATACATTTGTTTGCTTTCTTAAACCTGATGCAATTGCTACTTTATTTTTCTGGAATTATATTGCAAATTGACTTTGAACTACCCAGCAATGTTGCACAGCAGAGGATGTCTCTTTATAATAATCTGATTAGGAAACTCTTTTTTAAAAGAACATTTACATCAGTTAAAATTCTTACTTCACAGAATAAGAAAGGTGAAAGTTGGTTTATTGTTTGTTGGGCTTTCTATAAAGCAATAACCTTTATGAAAAGCTAAGTCACGCATTTAATGAAGGCTTTTGCAAACATCAATTGATAATACATAACTAAAATATATAACTTAATTACTTTTGACACACCTGCCCAGTATTATAGTTGAAAACATCTAGAATCAATTAGATGTCATTTAGTGACAAAATTGATTTTGTAATTCAAAATTGAATTTCAATCACTATATTCTCCTTGAAGTTTTCTATATTTAGATACTTATGTATTACAGTGAATCATTTCTGACTATACATATTGAACTTAAAATGTTTACTGCAGCTTAAACTTAACTTGGAAACTTCTGCCCCTCTATTATAATGTGTTTCCATTTCTGGTCCAAGGTTAAACTCTTTTAGAATCATCTGAGGAAGGGATGTTTGGCCTTTAGTACCAATTAATGGGCATACCTCAGATGTAAATCAGACTGTCAGGTTCAAATATATGAATTAGTAACAAACATGGTTTTTATGTTCAACAAAGTTTAAATACCACATTTTTATATATTCAAATATATTTGTCTTCTTGCTTCTTTCTAGTGTCTCTCCACCTTATGCTGCCTTCGTGGAGAAACAATATCTCCATTGACTTATCTCTGACAATCTCAGCCAACAATGCTCTCTTCCAGAAATACAATAATTCATTTTTAAAATTTAATGGAGTAGTTTGCAGCCATTTTAGCTATATATAAGAATTGTGCAGAAAGCAAAATGTTCCCTCTGCACACCACTTCTCCTATATTTAACATATTGCATCCTTATGATTCATTTGCCATAATTGAAGAACTAATATTGATGCATTATTATTATCTAAAGATCATAGTTTACATTTGTTGTTGTTAAGTGCAATCAAGTCAGTTCCTACTCATAGCAACTCCAAAGTTGTCAAAATACACTTTTTTCTTGAAGCCACAATCAACATCCTTGGAAGCATTAGTCATAAAATCAAATGATATATTACATTACGCAAATCTGCTGCACAAGACCTCTTTAAGGTGTTCAAGAGTAAAGATACCAGTTTGAGGACTCTAGTGTGCATAACCTAAGTCTTGGTATTTATAATCACTTCATATGCATGTGCAAGTTGGACAATGAATAAGGAAGACAACAGAATTGATGCATTTGAGTTATGGTATCAGAGAAGAATATTAAAAGTAACATGGATTGCCAGAAAAACAAACAAATCTGTGTTGGAGGAAGTACAACAACAATGCTCCTTAGCAGCCAGGATGGTGAGACTTAGTCTCTTATACTTCAGACATGTTATCAGGAGGGATCAGTTCCTGGAGAAGGACATCATATTTGGTAAAGTGGAGTGTGAATGAAAAGGAGGATCACCCCCAATGAGATGAATTGGCACAATGGTATCAGCAATGGGTTTAAATATAAAAACAATTATTATCATGGCACAGGACAGGGCAGTGCTTCATTCTGTTGTGCGCAAGGTTGCTATGAGTAGAAACTGCATTGATGACACCTAACAACAACAAGAGGAAGACCCACAGCGAGATGGATTAGCAAAGTGGCAGCATCAATAGGCTCAAGAGTGGCAACAATTGTGACATTGGCCCAGGACGGGGCAGTGTTTCATTCTGTTGTACATATGGTCGCTATGAGTTGGTACCGACTCAATGGCACCTAACAACAACAACAACAACAGCCCTGTCTAGATAAGATTGTTACAGAAGGTATAACAAGGGTTCCCAAGTAGCTACCTGTCATCATCTACAGGCTGAAAGGAGCCACAAGATGTCCCTGACAAATCCAAAAGGTTGCTGACTTCCTTTGACTTACAATACCCCTACTATCCTTTTTCACTTGGTTCCCCATCTACATTCACAATCATTAGGAAGTAGCCAAATGAGAATGTTGCCTTAATTCCCAAGTATAGGAAAGTAGCAAAAAATGGGTGGTGTGGAAGTTGCAATTGACTAAAGCAATTCCATCTTCTAAGGAGAGAGGTCATTAGTGATAACCTTGTTGTAACTTTCGTTTGGGTTAATCAGTAGTTAACACTCCCCCAAACAAGGGGTATTTTAGGAATAAAGAAGTTCCTAAAGTTCTTCAGGGGTTCAGCACAACTTGAGCTAAGTAGACCAATAAAGACGTCTCTGTAGCATCTTAGACCCATAGCCCTATGCCTACCTAAATCTCTATGAATCCTCTTTGCCTTTGCTCATGGTAGAGGTTGTCTTTGGAGAGCATTCAGTTCCCTCCTCCTGTGTATCTGATATACATTAAACCTTGCTAGCTTTACCATAAAGTAATTGGCTCTTCTTGAGACAGGCAGCATGTTGAATTAACATTTTATTGTAGCAAAGTGAACAAAAACAAAACAAAATCAAAACAAACCCAAATTAAGAAAGGTAAATTTATATCATGTCACTCTGTAATTTTTAAGACTGTTATAATAAAGGTATTACATTTTAGGAGAATGTTGGCAAATTAGAAATTTAATAATTTAGACAATACAAGTCATGCTATTTAAAATTGATATTCCTTTAAAAATATCACATACATTTAATTCTAAAGAATGAATTTGTAAGCTACAGTCCTTGTTACCTGAGAAAACTATAATTAATGGTAATCTCTCAAGACTTTTTAAAGAAGTTTTCATTGTGTTGATTACCTTAAAATAATCTCTTTTAAAATAAATAAATCATTAAATAAATACAGCCAAGACACAATAGCCATTAAACTGACTTGAATACATGCCCATCCCAGGTGTGTTGCAGTAGAATTGTACTTGATAAAATTTCCAATTACTGATTTTTTTTTTTTTTTTTTAAGTACACTGCCATATGTTTCATCAAAACCTGTGACCTTTAGGTTAACAGCCAAGTATGTTAACCATTTGTATTACCCAGGGATCATGAAATAAAACAAAATCTTCTAAAATTGCCTCACTTTAATTTGCCTTTGAGCAACTTAATTAATATAATGTATCAGAGTTAAGATTTAGAGTTTCAAAGAAACTGACTTGGGTCAAATCTCAGAAAGGTCACTTCCTACCTGTATGGTTATGTACAACTTCCTTAGCTTCTCTGCTTTGGTTTCATCATTGTCAAAGAAATAGTACTTTCTCCAAAGTCAGTGGAAATTAAAAAAAAAAGTATATAAATGACTTAGCTCAGTATCTGGTATATGATACAACATGAACGAGACATGTTTATTTAATCTCTTTGAGGGTCTTCTTCTTGTTTGCTGACCCTCTTACAAACATCATGTCTTTTTCCAGAGACTCTTTCGTCCTAATAAGATGTCTATAGTATGGGAGATAAAGTCTGTCCATCATCACTTTAAAATTCTGGCTGTACTTCTTCCAAGACAGGTGTGCTTCTTCTGAAAAAGGATTGGCACAGTGACTGCAAAAATAGGCTCTAACACAGCAACAATTTTGAGGATGAGGCAAGACCTGACGATGTTTGCTCTATTGCATAACGAGTTGCTCTGGGTTGGAACTATCTCCACAGCACCTAATTACAACTAAGTTACTATGAAGCACACAAAAAATAAGACCAAGGCTATTCAACTTACATATCCAACTGTGTATAAAATCAAAAGGTTAAAGAGTATCCTTAATACATATATATGTATATTTAAGATTTATCTAGGTAATCTCATTTAGTGGAAAGTTGAACAAATTAGATTTAGGAAATTTGGGAGTGATAGCTGTGAAATTGAAATATAACTAGATAATTGGGCAGAAACATTTACGTTTAATAACAGATATGCCTTAGGGGTTTACATTTTAAAATACCTTTTAATGTGTTTTATTTTGGATGCACATTGCACACTTCATGTTTATTTATGTAATTACTAGAAACATTGCTTAAAGTATTATTTGACTGTAACTCTAAGTTTTGCTAAACTCATCTGTTAATATTATTATTGATATTGTTGTTGTTATCGTTTGCCCTCAGGTGGGCTCTGAGTCAAGAAGAACGTATGTAAATCAGAAGGAAATATTGCCTGATCCTTTGCCTTCTTCATGAGTATTAGTATGTTTGTTGTTACTATTATACCGCAACATCTCATAGAGGGTTTGACTAACTTTTGCTGACCAGATACTTTCCAAATATGATGTCCCATGCTAGTGATTCATCTTTCCTGATGATATACCCAAGGTGAGTAGAAGCATTACTGTCCTTGTGTCTAAATAGTATTCTGGTTGTATTTCAATGATGTGGTGGTGGTTATGTGCTGTGGAGTTAGTTGTGACTCATAGTGACCCTGTATAGGGTTTCTGAGGCTGTAAACTTTATAGGAGCAGAAAGTCTCAGTTTTCTCCCTCAGAACAGCTGGTAGCTTCTAACTGCTGACTGTGAAATTAGCAGCCCAATTCATAATCACTTCTTATTTTATCATTGCCCAGAGTTCTATATGCATAAGAGACAACTGAGAAAAACATGGCTTGAGTCAGAAAAAATCAATATTAATTATCACTTACTGAGTGCTTACACAAATGTCTGTTGTGATTGTTAGGTGTGATCCAGTGGTTCCAACTCACAGTGACCCTACGCACAACAAAATTAAACAATGCCAGATGGTGGTACCATGGTGAATTTACTTGGTATGGCTTTTCTATCCAAATTCTTCTTACTTCCCACCAAGTGATTGTGTTGTTGTTAAGTACCGTGTAGTCTGTTCCTATTTATAGTGACCCTGCACAGGGTTTCCTAGGCTGTAAATTTTTACAGGAGCAGAACGCCTCATTTTTCTGCTGCAGAACCGCTGGTAGTTTCAAACTGCTGATCTTGAGGTTATCAGCCCAATTCGTAACCACTATGCAACCAGAGCGATTGTGTGGCACCATGCACATAAGATATACAGGACTGAAACCACAAGATCAATGGTTCAAGCTCACCAGCTGATTCTAGGGAACGCTATACAGAGTCGATATGTGCGTGAACCAATTTGACGGCACTCAACAACAACAACAACAAATTTGGTATTGGTTAGTTTTGCCATCTAGCTAGATTTAAAAGCAGAGATGGAAGATTCCAGAGCCATCAAGAAGGATAATCATGAATAAAGCCTGAGACAGCAAGGTGAGACAGCAGAGATGACAGCATGGAGAGACAAAGAAACTTCAGGCTCTAGGCCCGTGGACTGAGTAAAGCTGAGTGCCTAAGGGCAGGAAAATGGCTTGCAGAATGTGCCCTTTGGGCATTCACAGATGGCTAAAAAAGCTTTGTAACACTTGTCCTAGCAGGGCAGAGACCATGGGGGCCACAGAGCTGAGAGGCCAAGGATGAGAGTGAGGCCTGCCTGTAGTATGGCAGACAAGAGGTGTTCTTGACTGGATTATTGCTGCATCCTGAGATGGATTTGATCCTGAATTGTACCCTGTTCACTCCTCTAATGAGATCCATAAGTATTGTTATGAGTTCTGTGTGGCTACTGTAATGGATTCACATACCACATGTGAAGTAGAGAGTGCCATGGGAGGGACGGTTATAAACAGAATAGGATAAAGAATGTAGTGTAGAAGCATATCTGATCTCCACTTCATAGCATTGGGCTGGTTTGAGTTTGATTCCCTTTCACCTTATGAAGCCAGAGGAAGTCAGACATGGCTCCCACATGGTTTTTACACCAGTCCTACACCATGTTCACAATTGTTATTATGCTTGAGCCATTGCGGCTGTCACAGTGCTAATTCATCCTATTGGGGAGTTTCCTCTCTTTTTTCTACCTCCACTTTACCTACATGATGTCCTTCTCCAGGCACTGGTCCATCCTGATATGTCCGAAGTATGAGAGACAAAGATTCAACATCCTAATTTCTAGGAACATTCTAGCTATACTTCTTCCAATAGACTTTTTGTTCTTTTGGCAATCCATGGTACTGTTGATATTCTTCTCCAACACTGTCGTTCAGATGCATTGATTCCTTTAAAGTCTTCATTATTCATTGTCCAAGTTCCATATACATATAAGGCAATGAAAATACCATGGCTTGTGTCAAACACACCTTAGTCTTCAAAGAGATATCTTTCCTACTTAAAACTTTACAAAAGTCTTTGGCAGTAGATTTGTCTAGTGCAATTATGTCATTTAATTTCTTGACTGCTGCTACCATAACACAGACTATGAATTCAAGGAAAATGAAATGTTTGATAACTTCAATAATTTTTCAATTTATCATACTGTTTATTTGTCCAATTATGAAGATTTTCATTTCCTTTACACTGAGGTGCAATTCATAATGAGTGTTATATTATTTGATATTATCAGTAAGTTGTTTTGTCCCCTTTGCTTCCAGCAAGCAAGGTCGTATCATTTATATATGAGTCTTCCTCCAATTTTGATGCCAAATTCATCATCTCAGATAATTTTGCTCACTGTACAGGTTGAATAAGCATGATGAAAGGATACAACCCTAATAAACATGTTTCCTGATTTTAAACCATTCAGCATGTCACTTGTTCTGTTTGAACAACTGACTCTTGTTCTACATACAAGTTCTTCATTTGCAGATATACATTTTCTGAAATATTTATTTTTTCAAACATTATCAATAGTTTACTATGTTCCACATGGTCAAAAATGTGCTTGCGTAGTCAATAAAGCATGGGTAAATATCTTTCTGATATTCTCTTTTTTCAGCCAAGATCCTTCTGATATCAGCAATGATATCCCCAGGTCCATGTCCTCTTCTGAATCTGAATTGGGTTTCTGGAAGCTCCCTGTTATTGTGTTGCTACAATCATTTTTAAATTATCTTCAACAAAATTTTACTTGCATGTGATATTAATGATATTGTTTAATGATTTCTGCATTCTATTGGGACAGCTTTGTTTGTAATGGGCAGGAATATGTATCTCTTCCAATTGGTTGGCTAGGTAGTAGTCTTCCAAATTTCTTAGTATAGATGAATGAGTGCTTCCAGTGCTATATCAGATTGTTGAAACATTTCAATTTGTTCTCCTTCACAAAAGCCTAATACTTTTCTAATTTGGCTAGATTGTCACATTAAATCAGCAGCCTTAAAGGTAGATATTATCTATGTCTTAGAGATGAGAATGCTGAGATGCAGCAATAATAAGAAACCCACTTAATATCACTTATCAAAATAGTAGGGATGTAGTGGCTCAATATGGCAAGCACTGGACTGCAAATCACAAGGTCCATGGTTCAAGCACACCACTTGCTCACTGGGAGAAACATGGCACTCTCTACTCCCACAAGATTTAAATGATCAGAAAACATATAAAGGCTCGCTATGAATTGAAACCCACTCAACAACATTTAACAATAATCAAATAGTGACTGAAATATATTCAGGCAAGGCTCTCTGAATTTAATGCTGTCTCCTAAAAGTATGTACAATATTCATTCAGAAATAGAGACAAAGAAGTATCCAGTGGGAGTTTGGCACGAGTTATTCATTTAATACACCATTCTTGACAAATCATTTACATTTTTGCTTAATCTATAAAGAGCACTTGCAATGAATATTCTGAATAAATGGCATTGTAGTCATTAGTGGCATTTAGTCACTTCTGACTCAGAGTGATACAACAGAATGAAATACTGCCAGGCCCTGTGCTATCCTCATAATTTTTGTTGACCTTGAACCCATTGCTGCAAACATTGTGCCAATCCATCTCATTGAGAATCTTCTGATTTTTCAGTAATTCTCCACTTTATCTACATGGATGTTCTTCTTCAGGGACGTTTTCTTTCACCACAGAGCAGAACAACAGTAAATCCCCATAGAAGCAAGGCCAATCACAAAATGGACTAAATATTTTTTCCTTTAGTCACAGTAAAATGTAATTGCACTGTTCGAATGTAAGTCTGAAATGCCATGACTGCTAGGAAAGTCCCTACAAAGCCTCAGCTCACCAATTATTAGCATCTACCACAGACACTCAACAGGCCTGCAGTTCTATGTGACATAAAGGTTAATATTGAATCCTGAGGTAAAATTTGAAAGTTTTCTTGATCTTCAGGCATCATGGAGAGACTAATAAAGTTCCAGCATGGAATTTTAGACTCAGTCCAACCTTATGATAAGTGTAACAATAGTTGAGACATACAGTGATAAAAACTGATGAGCATATTCATTTATGTGATACTGTAGAAAGATGTATTCTAGCTAATAAAACTATAAAATATAATTATTTAGTAAACAACTACATGCTCTCTCCATTATTCTTATTTTTCTCTGTTAATATCTGCTCTTATACATCTACTAAAATTTCAATAATACCATACAAATATTGGAGACACATAAACGTATATGTTTGTCTCTTTGACGGCTTCCTGATGATTCTGGGGTATAGATGGGGTGAGTCTGTAACAGGAGAGCAGTTGTCACCTGATCTTTTGCAATGGCAGTGAGCGGGCCTGCAAGAAATCTTTGGAAAGAATTTATTATACAAGGTAGGAATACAGCTCCCAGGCAAAGGAGGAGTAGTGGTCCTGCAAAGGGTCCAGACTGAAATTCCTGCTGCTCCAGTTCCTATGCCTGCTGCTATTCCTAGGCCAACAACTAGGGGGATAAGTTGCAAGGATGTGTGTTTCAGCGCAAGCGGGTGTTTACTGAGACTAACATAGGTTGGTTTTCAAAAGAATAGGTTATGGTTGGGCATATGTATGCTAGGGTGAATGTACTAGTCCAATTAGTAGGTAGGCAAATGTCAAGCTTTTTTCCTTTGTAGAAAAGTACTCCTTGGTGAGGATTAATACATTCTTGGATTTTGAAAGTTAAGAAATCTTGGGGCCTGTCCGCAAGTGCTGCTCTTTCCCATGCTAACAAGGAAGTTGTTAAGTGGGCTTCTCCTAAGTGTTGTAGGAGGATGGAGTTGACAAGGGAGCAGTTGTGGCTTGCTTCTACGGCTAACCTGTGTGTTTGAGTATGCAGAAAGAGTTAAATGTTATTAATGGGTAACATACCACAGTTTCTTCTGACTAGTTGCCTATTGCCTTGAGGCACATGTTGAATAGTGTATAGTCAGTAGATGTGGGGTGTCTGGAGTCACAGTATTGTAAGGTTGTTTTAGATCCTGTTGTTTTTGTTAGGCGCCATCGAGTCGGTATCAACTTATAGTGACCTTATGCACAGCAGAATGAAACACTGCTTGATCTTGGGCCAACCTCACTACTGTTGCCACGCTTGAATCCA
>NW_006408581.1:4755608-4775685 GCF_000296735.1 Chrysochloris asiatica | reverse complement strand
TCTGCTTTCAGCCAAGATCCATCAGTCATCAGCAATGATATCTCTCATTCCACGGCCTCTTCTGAATCCAGCTTGAACCTCTGGAAGTTCTCTGTCAATGTATGATTGTAGCCGTTTCTATATTACCTTTAGTAAAACTTTATTCACATTGGATATCAAAGAGATTGTCCAATGATTTCCACATTCCTTTGGGTCACCTCTCTTTGGAATGGGTGGATCTCTTTCAATCAGTCAGCTAGAGAGATGTCTTACAAATTTCTTGGCAGAGATGAGTGAGTGCCTCCTGTGCTGCCTCACTTTCTTGAGAGATTTCAATTTGTATTCCATCGATTCCTGGTGCTTTGCTCTTTGCCAGTTCCTTCAATTTACCTTGGACTTCCTCCATCAGTATCATTGGCACTTGATCATATGCTACCACCTGAAATGGTTAAAAAACAACAACAACCATTTCCTTTTGATACAGTAACTCTGTGTATTTCTTACATCTTCTTTTGATGATTTCTGCATCATTCAATAATTTGTCCAGAGAATCTTTCAATAATGAAAGTCGAGGCTTGGATTTTTCTCCAGTTCCCCTAGCTTGAGAAAAGCTGAGCATGTTCTTCCTTTTTGGTTTTCTGACTCCAGATCTTTGCACATTTTGTTGTAATATTTGACTTTTTCATCTCAAACTGACCTTTGAAATGTTCTGTTCAGCTCTTGTGCCTCCTCATTTCTTCCATTTGCTTTAGTATCTCTACACTGGAGATCCAAGTTTCAGTGTCTCTTCTGACATCCATTTTGAACTTTTCCTTCTTTCTTGTACTCTTAATGACTTTTTTCTTTCTTCCTGCATGATATTCGTGATTCCATCCCACAACTCTTTTGGTCTTTAGTGTTTAATGCATCAAATCTGTTCTTCAGATAAACATATTTTAGAGTGGCCTTTTGCAGCAGATTTGCCTAATGCAATACATCATTTAATTTATTGACTGCTGTTTCCATGAGCATTGATTTTGGATCCAAACAAAATGAAGTCTGCAACTTCAATTTTTTCTGTCTATTTTGATGTTGTTTATGTGTTCTGTTATGAGAATTTTCTGTTTCTTAACAATGAGGAGCAATCCCATACTAAATGCTATAGTCCTTGATCTTCATCAATAAGTATTTCAAGTCCTCTTTTCATTCAGCAAGCGAGGTTATATTATCTGCATATTGCAGGTTATTAAGACATCTTCCTCTACTCCTGATGCCATGTCTTTTTTCATAAAACACACCTTCTTGGATTACTTGCTCAGCATACAGACTGAATAGATATGAAAAGTTACAACCCTGACACCATCTTTTCTAATTTTAAGCTATCCAGTATTCCCTTGTTCTGTTTGAATGACTGTCTCTTGGTTTGTGTACATGTCCCTCATGAGTACAGTTAAGTGTTCTGGAATATCAGTTCTTTGTAATGTTATCCATATTCTGTTATAATCCACACAACCAAATGACTTTGCATAGTCAATAAAGTGTAAATAAGCATTTTTCTGTTATGCTCTGCAAAATCTGTCTGACACCAGCAATGATATCCTGCTTGAATTTCTGGCAGCTCCATTTTTAAATTATCTTCAGCAAA
Source organism: Chrysochloris asiatica (assembly GCF_000296735.1). Lineage (NCBI taxonomy): Eukaryota > Metazoa > Chordata > Mammalia > Afrosoricida > Chrysochloridae > Chrysochloris > Chrysochloris asiatica. The sequence goes on along the minus strand of NW_006408581.1, from coordinate 4,774,082 downwards.
ATTGTACTTACATTAGCTATTAATGATGTTGTTTGATGATTTCCAAATTCTGTTGGGTAACCTTTTTCCTAAAGGACACAAATATGGATCTCTTCCCATAGAATGAATAGGAAGCTCATCTTCCAAATTTCTTAGCACAGACTAGTGAGCAATTTTAGCACTTCATCAGTTTGTTGAAACATTTCAACTTGTATTCTGTCAATTCTTGGAATCTTGTATTTCACTAATGTTCTCAATGCAGCTTGGACTTCTTACTTCAATCCCATAGATTCTTTATCATATGCTATCTCTTGAAATGGTTGAACATTCACTAATTCCCATGTCATACAATTCTGCTTATAGAATCCTTCAGTATTCCCACTCAAGGCTTGAATTTCTTTTTCAGTTCCTTCAACTTGAGAAGGGTTGGTACATTCTTCACTCTTAGTTTTCTAAAACCAGGTTTTTGTACATTTCACTATAATACTTTAATCTTCTTGAACTGCACTTTGAAATTTTCTATTCATTTCATTTACTTACTCATTGTTCCAATTACTTTAGATTTTCTACATTTAAAAACAAATTTCGGAGTCTCTTATTAATTTTGTTCTTTTCTTTCTTTTCTGTCTTTTTAATGACATTTTACTTTCTTCATGTATGTTCTTCTTGATATCATTGCCTAACTAATTTTCATAGAACTTGGTAATTATATTTTATTTTAATTTTATCAAGTAATATAAACTACTAATTATTTGGGTGCACAGTGGCTCCATATGATGAGCACTGGAACTACAAGTTCTATGCTTCTAGACTGCCAGTTACTCTGCAGAAGAAAGATGAGGATTTCTGCTCTGCTGATGATTTAAAAGCCTCAGAAACGCTATATAGGATCAGTATGAGTCAAAACCAACTCAACAGCAATTAATTATTTGCTTTAGAAATAAGTATATAGCATTAATTTTTAAATAATTTCTTTAGAGAATAAATGAATACTTAGAGATGTAGAGTCAATTTATATTAACAATAGATATTTTATTTTTATTTCAAGAGGGCTTTTTGTTTTTATAGTCAATAATTTTCCGGTGAGTTATTTTTGTCTCTTACCAAAAGTGCCTAATCCAGCTATACTTTACTGTTCCAAAGAGCAGACCACAATAAGGTAATTTATCAGTGTTTAAATATAAAAGACTTTATCTTTTTCAACTTAAATTCCTAGAGGACACAAGACTGATTTCAGGTGTGTGAGGGGGTACACTTTTTATAAAGTTGCCTTTTTATTATTAACCGAGTAGCCATTAAGTAATTCATTACCATGGGAACTTGTATCCTTTAAGTAAAATTTATCTAAGTCTCAGAATTCTCCATTCTCTAGAAGCAATTTCCTCTAACAAGAAGGAACATTTCCCTAATTTGCTCATTATTTATTAAACCATGTTGTTGTTGTTAGGTGTCACTGAGTTACTTATAACTCAAAGTGACCCTATATACAACAGAAGGCAATACTGGCCAGTACTAAGCCATCTTCACAATTATATGCTTTATCCCATTGCTGTAGCTAAGTCAGGAAATCTAGGGGGTCTTTTGCAAAGAGTTGCTAGGAAAGCAGAGACTGTTTCTAGGACAGGAGATAATTTCCATACTAACCACTAAAATCAGTGATGATGAAATTGAAGAATTCTACCAACTTCTTCATTCTACAACTGATCAACATGAAATCAAGATGCATTGATAATTACTGGTGATTAGAATACGAAATTTGGAAACAAAGAGGAAGGATCAGAGGTTGGAAAATAAAAGCTTGGTGATAGAATTGAGTTTGAATATCATATGATAGAATTTTACAAGACCAATGACTTACTCATTGCAAATATTGTTTTACAGCAACATAAAAATACAGCTATGCATATAGCCTCACCCAGTGGAATACACAGGAATCAAATTGACTACATTTGTAGGAAGACAATGTGGAGGAGCTAAATATCATCAGCCAAAAGAAGACCAGGGGCAGAGTGTGGAACAGACCATCAATTGCTTATATACAAGTTCAACTGAAACTGAAGAAAATTAAAACAAGTACACAAGAGCCAAACTGTGACCTTGAATACATACCACCTGATCTTAGAGATCACCCCAAGAAGAGAGTCAGTGCCTTAGTCATAAATGACCAAATGCCAAAAGAGTTTGTGGAATGTTATTAAGAATATCATGTATGAATAAAGAAAACAGTCGCTAAAAATACAGAAAAGAAAGAAAATGCCAAAATGGATGTCAGAAAAGACTCTGGAACTTGCTTTTGAACATGTTGTTATTATGTGTCATTTAATCTGTTTTCAAGGAGCAACTGGTAAGCTCAAACCAGCTAACCTTGTGGTTCAAATTGACCGTGAAGTCCAGCATATTAATCCACAGTGCCAAACACAGAGTAACTATTATGAAAGGGAGAAAGAAGGACTTATCATAACTGACCAGAAAACTTCAAAGAGCAGTTCAGAAAAATAAAATCAAGAGTCTTAATGTATGAATAAGACCTTGAATTAGAAAACCAAAAGCAAAAAACACATTCAGTATTCCTCAAGCTAAAAGAACTGAAGACAAAATTCAAACCTTGGCTTGCAGTATTGAAGTAGTCTGTGGGTGAAGAAGTATAGCCAATGTGCTCCTTGGAGGCCAGGATGGCCAAACTTCATGTCTCATACTTCGTACACATTGTCAGGAGGGACCAATCACAGGAAAGGGGAGGAGCAGCTGGTAGGTTCGAACTGCTGACCTAGTGGTTCTCAGTTCAAAGCTTTTAAATTTGACATCTTCACAACACTGAAGACAACTTAACAGGATTAACACAATTAACACAAATTATGATAATGGTTTACTCTTTTAAAGTAACATTTGCATAAAGACCTTGGATTCAAAAGTATTCTATAGAGACCCTTTTATTAATCCTTTAAAAGGACATAGTAGAAAAGACACAGGCAAAAATGCTAGAATGAGGGAAAACAACATGTACACAATAAAATCAAACAAACACACTTTCATCTAGTGGATTGTGAATCATAGTATCCCTGTGTAAAATTTTCGAAACTGAAAAATCTTTACTGGAGCAGATAGCTTTATCTTTCTCCCATGGAGCAGCTAGGCAGTTTGAACTAATAACCTTGCAATTAAAAAACCCTGCTTACCTCACAACACCAACAGACCTCTAATTCATAGCTAAGGGGTTATTTACAGATTATAAAAAACAAAGGAAATAATTATAAAATCATAATCGGTGGCAGATCAACTGATCACTGTCACAAATCGACATACATAAGCAGGGAAAGGGTCATGATTGGGATTCTTACACAATTGCAGGTTAATAAAATTTACAGGATTTGTTCTGCGACTCGAATGCCATGCCATGTGGTAGTTTGTTAGGTTACAACTCTTACTTGACCTTATGACCCTGAGTCACAGTTAACCAGGAAACCAACTTTGGACTCAAACTATATTAACATGTTGCTATTTTTGGTAAATCATTAAGGACATACCCATGTAAGTTCCCCGTTTCTCATACAAGCCAGAGGACAAACTTGCCTCTCTCTGGGCTCCCTGAGGAAGTTTCAGATGCAATTCCCAAGGGTAAAACTATCTCTCCCCTGGATTTACCAGGGTGTCCTCTTAAGTACATTGCTGTTTTTAATGGTCAGAAAGAAGCCAAATTGCTTCTGAATTTAGGTCTCCATTCCAGATGTAGTTAGGGCTCCCACTGTACACCAGGCTTTCACAGTCAAGTGCTTTAGAGGAATCCTGGTGTGGCTCTTTAGGAAAAACAATAAGCTGCTAACCACAAGGTCAGCAATTTAAACTCACCAGCTGATCCTCAGAAACACTATAGAGATTCTCTATGAGTTGGAAAGGCACTTAATAACAACAATAGTATCCAATATAGTATTTAATACAATATTTCAAGGGGTAGCATAGGATCAACAACTGATGGTACAGCGGGTGTAAGTCCAGTAAGTACTGAAGGCAAAAACCGAGACTACAGGAATTGACAGAACACAGATTTAAATGTTTCAACAAAGTGATGCAGCACTGGAGGTGCTCACTTGTCTAAGTCAAGAAATTTAAAGTCCAAATTATTAGAAGAAATCCATATTTGTGTGCATTCCAAAGGAATGTGACTAAACTGAAAATATAAATTAATGAACATTATTATTGATATCATATGCAATTAACATTTTGCTGAAGCATAAAGTCTCTTTTTTCTTCCATGGAGTGGTTGGTGAACTCAATCCATAGAACTTAATGCTTATCCTATGGCACCATCATGCTCATAGACACACAGACACACACACATAATATATATAATAGTGCTGTGGGTTATGTGTTAGGCTGCTAATTGCAAAGTCAGCAGTAAAACGTACCAATCACTTCTTGAAAGAAATATGAGGCTACCATAAAACTGCACAGTTTTGGAAACAATATATAGGGTTGCAATGAGTAGGAATTGACTCATTAGGAGTCACCTTAATGTTTTTAATAATACATAGTATGTAGTCAATGTTTAGGAATTCTGGTGTGGTGCTGTGGATTACTGCATCAGACTGCAAAGCCATTTAAACTGCAAGGTTGGCGGTTCTAGCTCACCAGCTGCTCATCAGAAACCCTTACAGGGTAGCTATGGGTCGGAATTGACTCAACGGCACTTTACAACAACAGTCAATATTTATTGTATGTTGTTGTTAACTGTTATGGCATAGATTCTTATTCATAGTGATCCTGGATAGTGATCACTATGACAGTGGCATCTTTGTCTTCTGGAGTGGCTGGTGGACGCCAATCACAGACCTTGTGGTACACAGTCTGGTGCTTATCCTACAGTGCTACACAGCTCCCTAATTTGTCATATATATATCATTAAATTAAAATAATTTATATATATCAAACAATTTATATATTTTATATAGTTTCAGAAGTCCTGGTGTGAACCTGTAGGATAAGCACTGGACTGCTAACCACAAGTCAGTGATTAAAACCCACCAGCCTATTCTAGAAAACACTATACAGGTCACTCTAAATGGGAACTGACTCTATGGCACTTAACAACACCAACATCTCACAAATAAATTGAGTCAGATAATGTGTTCCTTTAAAGAGATTCTTGGGTTCAGGGTCAGTTGGAAGACACTGGTATATGGACTTCACATCCTTTCTGACCTGGTTCTAGCTGGAGGTACCCTGTGGTTACATGGCAGAAGGGTCTTTCCATAGAATGTTGTCAACAGGGTAGTAGAGTAACATTCCCATTTGGGAGAAATCGAAAAAGTGATGTTGTCCAATGGTTTCACAATGTTTTATATATTTATATTGATTAAACAAAACTAAACAACTCGAAAGTATAAAGGTAAGGAAAAAATTGTTTCTACAAAATGATGCTGTTGCTTTTGCTAATTGCCATCAAGTAGGTTCCAAATCACAGTGAACTTTTTTAGGGTTTCTGAGGAGAAACTGGTTGATTTGAACCACCTACTTTGTTGTTCATACTGACTTTGTGCTGGCGATCCAGTGCCTATCCTACTAGAAACTTCTAATAAACAAAATCATCAAAATGTAAAGCTATTGCTTCCCAATATATTCTCCATCTATGTCTATACACTTTAAAGGCAGTGTTTCCATCTCTAACCCTTCTTGGAATAATTCTGTACTCTTTGATTTGTACCATGTCAAAATGGCAGTTTTTACATCTTTGAGGGAATCAAACTGTGTTCTTTTGAAATATTCTTTTGCATATGGGGAACAAAAAGAAATCCAAAAAAGCAAGATCAGGACTGTAGGGCAGATGGGATAATTAAGGTCAATAAGGAAATTGTCATTCTTTGCTTTCCTGGAAAAATGAACAGGTGTATTATCATGATGGAAAAAATCCCTCGGCATAACTTTTCTGGTCTTTTCTCCACCAATACAATTTTCAGTTTTCTTAAAATTTCTTCATAATAAGCCCCTATGTTTATCCTACAACTTTGAGAATATTTGTTAAGATTACCCATGGAATCTAAAAAAAAAAGTCATAATAGTGTTTCTGCTTAGCTCTCTGCCTTCAATTTATCATCAATGTCTTCCAACCTTCCTTAAAGTGCTTAATCCATGTAAGGCACCATTCCTGTAAAGTTGTTGCAAAGTTTCAATGATTTACGAAGATGTTCACTTGAGTTATGTTATAAATTTGATATTAGCCTGACTGCAAAATTGTCTTATTCTATGGCATAAAAACCAATGTTTGTTATTTACTTATTTTTTGAAGGCACCCTAAAGACTCTAAGACAAGTAAATTAATGAGACACTTTGTCTGTAGCTATCCACTGATCTCAGAGACATGTTTAAACACACTCAGAAAAAACAAACAAACAAACAAACAAACAAAAAACTGTGCATATATGAACTGGAACAGTATTCATAATAGTTTTCACTTAACCTGATCAGTTTCTAAAATATTTCAGATTCACTAAATGCCAGCTTTGATAAAATGGAAAGTTTTGGTGCTAGTACACTTAAGTAAAAGACTGCCCTGGCCTAACAACCATCTCCTGTTTTGGCACATCTTGCTATTGTTGCATGATGCCCTACTTGTGTGGCACTGTAGGATAAGCACTGGACTGCTAGTCACAGATGATTCAAACCCAATAGCTGCTCCTCAGAAACCTTGTACAGGGTCACTGTGAGTTGGAACCATCTCAATAGCACTTAATAACAACAACAACTTGAACTCTCATGTTTTTCCTGGACTTCCGCATCTATAATTCAAAGCTCATCTAGATTTGCTTTTTATGATTCAGTCCAAGGCATAAATATGTATTGACAAGCCAGTCAAATATTTAAATAAACTTCCCATACAATATGTTTTCTAGAATCATATTTAAGATGAAACCAGGCTATTCTCTTCTTCAAAGGTCATTTCTTAAGAAAAAAGATAGGACAATGTATACAAAGACTCTAAGTTGCCTTTCTGTGTGTTAACTTTTTCAAGCACACAATTTTATCCGAACACTTTATCATCACATAAAATAATTGTGGCTGATTGTGTGCTGTAGAGTCAGTTCTGACTCATACTGATCCTATGTAGGGTTCCCGAGGTTGTCCATGTTTTCTGGAGCTGAAAGACTTATCCTTCTCCCATAGCATGACCAGTAGATTAGAACTGCTAACCTTTTGGTTAGTAGCCCAACTCATAACCCACTAATTGAACAGGATTCCTCTACTTAAAAAACTACTGCCTTTAAATTCAAAATCTGACTTCCAAAATACAGCACCTTCTGGAATTTGTTTTTCTTGCAAGGGGCACAGAATCCAACATAAAGGATAGCCAAGCTCAAACAAAAATGCAATGCTAGATTTTAATAGATTGAATTATATTAGCCAAAAATATATGTTGTTTTAAAATCTGAGCCCCAATATTTATGGGTATAATGATATTTTAAATGGGGTTCTTTGTTATGTTAATGAGGTGATATTTTTTAAATATAGTTTTTTTTATAAATCAGTCTTTTTTGAGATATAAATTAGCAATGAGCAGATTAGTGCAAGATGTATTCTAAATCAGTCTCTTTTAAGATAAAAATGAGTAGACAAAATAAACCTAAACCAAGATGCAAACCCATTGTTATTGAATGAATTCTGATTGATAGAAACCATATAGGAGAGAGTAGATAGGGTTTTCAAGGCTATAAATCTTGACATAAGCAGGTTGCCACATCTTTCTTCTATAGAACTTCTAGTGGGTTCCAACAGTAGTTTTTTTGGTTAACAGTCAATTGATTAATCAATGTGCCACCAAATTTCTATCCTCTTAAATATGAAGGGGGAAAGCATTTATTAATTCATAGATAACGAATTTAGAGGTTAGCCTCTTGGAAGAGATGTCCATTTGAATGAGATTTTTTGACATTTGTGTGACATTTGACAAAATAAGCAAACATAGGTGGAAATGAATCTATATGGCTCATGATTGCTATGGAATCTAGGCATAGAAACTTAAAAGAGAAAAAGACCACCCCTTAGAGTTGACAGAACACCTTCCCCTAGAGCAATTGTCCTGAATTCAGATTTCTAACTATCTAAATTGTGAGAGTCCTGGTGTGGTGCTGTGGGCTAATGCATCAAACTGCAAAGTCAGTTTGAACTGTAAGGTTAGTGGTTCAAGCTCACCAGTTGCTCTTTGGGTCATTATGAGTCAGAATTGACTTGATGGCACTTAACAAAAACAACAAACTGTGAGAAAATAAATGTTACTTTTTTTTAATATCAAAATGGGAAGCTATCATTTATTAACATATTCTCTATTTAAGTCTATACATTTTTTAAAATGTTTTATTGTGAATTGTATGTTAGTTTGCATGAGAAAACTTTAGTTTTACATTCATTCCATCGTATATCATTTCATTGCCATGGTTCCAATCCCTTCCATGCATCATCTACTGACCAAAGGGTATACCCTAGAAACCCGCCCCCTACACTTCCCCCTTTCCCCCTCCAGTCTTCAGCACACAGTCCCTCTTCCTCTCTGGATCAAAAGTCCCCAGCCACTTCATTACTCCAAGTCATCATCTCTGTCTCCATCTCAGGCATCTCTGCTTCTCTGGGTAGGATCCTGCTCTCACTCTTCTCTGTTGGTGGTCCCAGAGACCTCTGCTCTTAGACTGGAGAAATAATCACTTCCTTCCTTGCTACAAAACGTCTACCTTTGCATTTCCAACCCTTATAATCTGTCCTGATAAGCATTATTCCCTACAGTAACACGAGTTACCCATCTGTATTTCCTTTCATCAGCTCTACCCAGACAGATTGGATAGTTTTTTTAAAGCCACCTGACTGTGGTATTTCTGTTATAGAAACACTTGATAACAAAGAGACTATAGTTTAAGATCAAAGTAAAATAAAATGGATTGCCCATGAATAGAGAGAATAGGCATTGTACATAGACAACTATGGGTTTAAAAAGGGCAACTTTGATCAAATTACTTAAGCAATGCATGTCTTAGCTCTCTCATTGGCAAAGTGGATCTAATCTAATAGATGTTATACATCATGAAAGATCTTCAGGACATATGTGGTTGTTGTTGTTGTATTTGTTAAGTGCCATCGAGTTGATTCCAACTCAAAGTGACCCTATATAGGGCTTCCTGGAGCAGCTGGTATGTTTGAACTTCCAACCTTGCAGTTAGCAGTCCAGTAATTATCCTACGGCACCATATAAAAATATACTTTTAAAATTTATCCAATATCCAATGTTGGTGATGGTGGTGGCATACCGTTGTGTAGATTCCAACTCATATCTACCCTATATATTGTTTCTGAGTTTGTAAATCTTCTGGGGAATATAAAGAATGCCTAGTCTTTCTTCCTAGGAGTGGCTGGTTTACCCTAACTGCTGGCCTTGGGGATAGCAGTCCACTATGTTCCCAGGGCTCCTTGATATAAACATAAACAGAGAAAATATTATAAGAGATGCATCTCTGAAATGGAGCATCATTCTCTACATTGTTGTTGTTAAGTGCCTTCAAGTCGGTTCCACTTATAGTGACCCTGTATTGGGTTTTCTAGGAGAGGCTGGTGAATTTGAATCACTGACCTTGCTTTTAAACCAACCTTGCGGTTCAGTGCATAATCCCATAGAGCAGCCCCACACCAAGACTCCTGCACTGTTGTTGTTGTTAAGTGTCTTTGAGTAGGTTCAGACTCAAAGAGATTCTGTATCCAGTTTCAAAGGAGCAGCTAGTGGGTTTGAACTTCCAATGTAAGGACCTAACTGATCATGCCTAACTAGAGATCACTTGACTAAACTTTAGTCAGGCTTCAGAAAACATTTTGGGAAGACAAGGCCTCAGTTTTTAGTTCCCTCCAGAGACAAGGTCAATCAGCCAGCCCTCAAAACCTTAATGTCAAAATAATCCTTGAGAAACTCATAACAGTCAGGCTGACCCAGACAGATGGTAATATTCCAACTACACACTTGCAATTAACTGTTTTATCCCTTGCCAAAGCCAATCAGCTTATAGGTCAGAAATGCTTGCTTCATGCCAAGACCAATAAAGGTATAGAGTAAGAATATCCAACCAATCAGAAACTGTATCTATAGTGCTGTGCAATTATGCCCCTAAAACCTTATAAAAACTGGTATGTAAAACAGTAGGGGGTCACCTTCAGCTCCTGGTTTTAGGAGTCTATGTGAGGGTGGACCCCAGCGCTTTGGCAAAGGTTGCCTTGGTCTCCTGGTTTTAGGAGTCTGTGAAGGTGGACCCCAGCGCGCTGGTAAATAAACAATAAACGTATTGCTGTTGCATCGAATTCGAGTCCTGATAATCTTTTTGGGGTCTCCTAATTGGAGAGGCCACAGACAGGGCCTAACACCAACACTGTACTTCGCAGTCCAGTGTTGTTCTTCACCACCATACCAAGAGTCCAGGTATAAGTATCTTGAAAACACTTGGCAGTCTCTAGCTGAAAACAAATGGGTCAGATCGCAGGTCTTTTCTTATAAGTACATTGACACTGTCCTTGAACACTGTAAGCTTCAGAAGCTAAAGCCTCCCCTCGTCTCACTGGACACTGGCACTCTGTCCTGTGTTGTTTCCTTCAGAACAATAACAACCATCTGCAAGCATCTTCTTTGTTCATTTGTTGGCAGAATTTGTTTTTGTGTCCCCTAGTACACATCCCAGGAGCTCTGGTAGTGTAGTGGTTGCAAAACGGGTTGCATTCTGCTCCAGTAAAAATTTACAGCCTCGGAAACCTTGTACAGGGTCGCTATGAGTCGGAGCCGAGTCCACAGCACACAGCCACCACCATCACTACACATCCCAGAGGATCGGATGGCACAGTGGGTGCTCAGTACTTATTTGCTGAATGAGTGAATCTTTTTTAGTCCTGATGGAGGATCTAATTTTGTTTTCATATTTGTTAATTGAGCCAGACACCATCTGTACTGTACAAATATCTTGTTGTTCAATTAATATGTGTTTGTTACATCAAATGGAAAGGATACAAAACACATTCTCTCAAAGAATTATTTGTGCACTGTATGGTTTACATAAGTATGTTAAAACTGTTTTGTCTTTTAAGACCTGACACGATTTGTTTGAATTTCATCATTTTTGTGTGTTTTATTATTATTGTTATTTTTGATAATATATGGGCCTGCTAAAGCTACTAGCCTGACATTTTTAATACAGAAATTAATGATACTACTTCAATGATTTCCAGAAAATGCATGCTAATTGAGAAGACAAAATTCCATAAATGTGAATGTAAGGGCTGCTTAAATGAAGAAATAGGAATGATACGCTTTGCCGACAATAAAAATACCCCCATCTGCTAGACACACACACATACACACACACCATGCATTCATTTCTGTCTGGGAAAGGTTGAAAGACATAAACTGCAGACTTTACTGGCAATCATGTTTTATCATGTTTATATGAGTAAACTTGAGTAGTCAAAATGGATACTAACACTTAATGAAGTAATCATTTTAAAGCTTTAATATAACTTGCAAATTCCAAAATCTGTTTTATTGCAAATGAAGTCTATATTAATATTTTATTCAATTGCTTTAAAACTAATTACAATTCCATAAAACCAAATGAAAAACCACACCCACTTCTGTGGCATGGATTCTTAGTCATAGAGACCCTACAGGGAAGACTAGAACTCTACCATAGGGTTCCCAAAGTTATAAATCTTTGCAGAAGCAAACTCTCACAGCTTTCTCCTGTGGAGCAGCTGATGGGTTCAAACCCATCTTTGTTAAGCAGCAGAGCTCATTAACTATTGCAGTATCAGGGTTCTTTCATGTAACCTACCAAACAATTATTCTTCTCTCTTGCTTTTTCTACATTTTGCTCATATATAACTGCAGCTCAATGCACTTCTTACTATTAGCTTATTTGTTGGTCAGACAATACATATTTACATCTCTTAATCTTCCAAATAAGTGAATACTTCTTACTTCTTAATTATAATTCTCTAATGTTTGCAAACTCCATTCATTTTTCTATAAATTTAGCTTTATTTTCTTAAACTAAAAGATTCGCCAGAAAACCTATTAATTTTTACTTCACTAAAGGGGATGTCTCTTTCTTGGTAGTGTGTATAAAGATGCCTCTTTTCTTTCCATTTCTTTTGATTAAATTCTGCTCCTACAAATGAATCCTAAAACGGATTTAACAACACTTAACGACAACCAACAATGTAGTACAGTGGAAAACTTTGCTCATTTGTAATTGCTGTTGTTGTAAAGTGCCATTGAGTCAGTTCCGACCCATAGTGACCCTTCATAGGGCTTTGTAGGAGCGGCTGGTGTGTTTGAGCTATGGACCTTGTGGTTCAAACTGACTTTACAGCTCAACACATTAACCCATAGCACCACACCAGGACTCATTTGTAATAGAGATGATTAAGTTTCTTATAAAACAGTCCAGTGGATTAATGGAACTTGTGACCATGTCTCTACAAACCTGAGACCAAAAGAACTAAATGGTGCTCATGTACTACTACCAAGGAATTTGAAAGAGATCACATCATAAGGTCTTGATACAGTGGATGGATGGCTGACTGGGTGCCGTAGAGTTGGTTCCGACTCATAGTGACCCTGTACAGGGTTTCTGAGGCTGTAAATCTTTACAGGAGCAGACCGCCTCATCTTTCTCCTGCAGAACAGCTGGTAATTTCGAACTGATACAGTAGGGGAAAAAAAACTCAAAATCTTAGAAAAAAAAGGCTTACTGGTATAGGGACTGGTTGAGCCCTGAAGACTATGACTCTTAGTCACCTTTCAGGTTTGGAAATGAAGTTACCCATTGGCACAACATTTAGCAAACAATAGACTGGTCTATAAATAGAACAATAACACTAGGGAGGCATGCATAGCTTAGAATAATAAGCCATTTAAAACCAAATGGGCAGCATTTGCCCAAGGACACAGTTTGAAAGGGTTAGGAAAGAGAAAAGAATGAAACCAAGAAACTTAGAGAGGAAGTGGGATAAGTGATGTTACCTTGTGGGGATTGCCATCCACAGGGTGAAAGAAAATGTGTGTGAATTGTAAATAGAAAACAGACTTTGCAAATCTTCACCAAATTCACAACAAAAAGTTAATAAATTAATGGTTGTTCAGTGCTCAGTACAATAAAAGAATGGCAAAACTTACCTAGTGATGTCATGACAGAATTATGAGCAAATAGAATAAAAATTTTAAAATGCAGAAGGAAACAAATAGGTCAAATACAATAAAAGAAACTTCAGATGACATCATATTAGGCCAATAGGAGCACTGGATGTTATAAGACATTGAAATACAAACTTTACAATTCTGAAGGGTATTTATGTTCATATCTGTATGAACAATAAGTAAAATTTGAGAATACAATAATATATTAATAAATGCAAAGATGGAAAAATTTTAGAGTGTGCTCTAGCAAAATAAAAGGCTGAATGTCTGATTGTTATTGTTGTTGTTCTGTGCTGTGGAGTTGGTTCTGACTCATAAGACCTAATATAGACTTTGTAAAGCTGTAAATATTTGCAGGAGCAGAAAGCCTCATCTTTTTCCCACGGAGTGACGGTGAGCTCCATCCGCTGACTTGTGCTTCACCGTCTAGTGCTTATCCTGAAGATCCACAGCACACTCAATGTTAGTAACAAAAATGAAATAACTAAACACTTGCACACTGCAACAAGAACAATGTGTATATAATTCTATGAAAAGACTTAGACTGTCTGGTGTGTGTTGTAGGATAAGCACTGTACTGCTAACCACAGGTTGGCAAAGCAACCAGCCACTCCTGAAAACCCAACACAGGATTGCTTTGAGAAAGAATCGTGTTTACTAATCGTGTTTACATATTCAAACATCCCATGTGAAAAGACAATTTGGGGAAAGAAAGAGAGCTAAATCTGTACCTAGTTGAAACCTTTCCCCAGGGACTGATTCTTCCTGATAACATTTATGTTATGTAAGATGAAGTCTCCCTAGCCTTTCTTCTAAGGAATGTTCCACAGTACTTTAAATATTTTCTACCAACACCATGATTTAAGAGTATCATTCTAAGATTACTCCAAATGGCTCCTACCTGGGCAGAACTAGTGAATATAAGGAGACATTACTCTGACAAATGTGTCATATTATGTAGCAAAAAAGATTTTGATCTTGTAACTAAGACTTTGGAACTGCCCAGTTCCAAGTCTAGATTGCCTTGAATATACTATGCATTGTCCAATAGGAACTATGTACATTTTGCTTTGTGTATTTCAACAAAAAAATAGTATAAATACTTATTTAAAATGATGAGCATGAGTATATTGTTATATTCATGATTATTTTTGTCATTTTTTGGCCTATGTTTGTAATTCAGCGCAATGCTTTAGAAATTTGTTGGTAATTCTATGAGCAGATCAAGTAGGTTCTGATATTATATTCCTGTTACGTGCATCCACTATGTTCCCCTATTCCCTTCTCCATTGACAGGTAAATTGTTCATCTTCAACTATTTGCATCCATAAGCAATTACTGAGACAGACATTTTTCTACATGTCTCTTCTGTCTTTTGGCCTAGACTAACAAGGATCACAACACCAGCAAAGTAACAGAATAACCCTTCCGTACCACAGGTTATACATATTATCTTAGCTACATAGTGCTACCGTAACAGAAAATCCAGTGTTGAGTGGTTATATAAAATTTACTTTCCCACAATCTGATGTTAGAGTGAGGCTTTTACAAGGAGGTTCTTCTTTGTCTATTTCAGCTTCAAGCATTTACCAGCAACGCTTAGTGTTCCTGGTTTTGTAGAGGCATGTGCTATTTGTATCTGTCTTCATATGGCATCTTCCCCTGTGTGTATCTCTGTATCTATTCTGCTTTATTTATTATTTAAAAATGATTAGGTTTATGACCTATTGTATTCTGGTATGATCTCATTAATAATTGCTCTTTTGACATCAGTGTCTTCAAGTTGATTCTGACTCATAGCGACCCGGCATAGTATGTCTGAAGAATAGCTGGTGGGTCTGAACCACTGACCTTGAGTTTAACAGTCCAGTGCTTATCCTACAGTGCCACACCAGGATTCTACATTGGTAATACTAAAAGAAAAGAAAAAGAGTGAAAAGAAAACCGTATTTCCAAACATGATTATATTTACAGATGCTGAGATTAGGATTTCAACACATATTTTTTCAGGATACAATTCAATCCACAACTTCCAAATTTCAAAAATTAAATCCCAGATTATTCTCCAAAATGACTGCCTCATGTTTTTCCACCAGAGAACTACAAGTACATGAGTGTTCCTACATCTCCACATCCCCAGCAATGCTTAGAGTTACAGTTTTCCTTTATTTTCTAATAAATTGGATAAAAGATTGTATCTATCTTTTATTTTAAATCACATGTACCTGGTTACTAATAAGCATGACACTTTGAAAGTTTTTTGTTTCATTATTTTTTTTGCTTGTTAATTGTTTTCAGCTCTTTACTGTTGTTGACTTACAGAAGTTCTTGTAACTTTCTTAACAATAGTCTCATTTTAGTATGAGGCATTTATTACTATCATTTATATGTCGGTTATTTAGTGTATCTTGCTTTACAAAAATCTTTTATTTAAAGTAATATTTTGTGTGTGTGTGTTTTTCTTTTCCATGTAATATGTATTGTTGTTGTTATGTGCCTGGGGTCGGTTTCGACTCATAGCGACCCTATACCGGGTTTCCGAGGCTGTAAATCTTTACCGGAGCAGAAAGTCTCATCTTTCTCCTGCGGAACACCTGGTAGTTTCCAACTGCTGACCGTGAGATTAGCAGCCCTATTCATAACCACTATGCTACCAGGGTTCCTTTAACATGTATGTTGTTGTTGTTGTTGTTAAGTGCCGTCGAGTTGGTTCCGATCCATAGCGACCATGTACAGGGTTTCCGAAGATGTAAATCTTTACGGTAATAGACAACCTCATCTTTCTCCCGGGAGCGGCTGGTAGTTTCGAACCGCTGACCTTAAGGTTCGCAGCCTGATTCGTAACCACTATGTTACCAGAGTTTAACATGTATATTGGATGTTAAATCTCAAAACCATGTTATAAAGCTTTTCTTTTATAGTATTTACTATTAACTTTAATATTTTACCTTTTCTATTTAGATATCTAGAGCCTCTGGTAGCGAAGTGGTTATGAATCGTGGTGCTAACCTGAGAGTGAGCAGTTCGAAACTACCAGCTGTTCAGTAAAGATTTACAGCCTTGGAAATCCTGTACAGGGTCGCTATGAGTCAGAACCGACTCCATGGCACGTAACAACAACAAATTTAGATATCTAAACCTTGAGATAATATTTTAAAATTCTATTAGGTGGTGCTATGGATCAAATTGAATCACCCAAAAATATGTTGTAACTTTCAAACCCCATAAGATAATCAGTGGACTGGAAACAGAAGTTTGAGCCTACCAGACGCTCTGAGGAAGAGATACAAGGCTTTACTCTCCGGAGAAGATTTAAATGCCTCGGAAGCCCTATACAGGGTCATTAAGAGTTGGAACTGACTTAATGACACTTAACAAAAACAATAACATACTTGTGGCTAAGCAGGCCTAGTGGCAGTTCAAACCCACCATTCAGTCTGCAAGAGGAAGATGAGACTGTTTACTCCTATAAAGATTTAGAAACGCTATGTAGGTTTACAATGAATTGAATTCGGCTCCATGGCTTGGGTTGTAATCCTACTTGGGAATGGGAATTCTTTATTATGTTAAGAGTCTGCATCATTGTAGGATGTACTCTAACCCATTGATCTTTGAAATACAAAAAGAGCAGATTAGGCATAAACTAACAGCAGAGATGAAGAAAGATAGGTGCCATACCTCATGAACATCACCTGGGAACCAAGACACAAATTCCTTCTCCTAGAACAAAAGAGATCACCTTGCCCTAGGGCTGTTGCCCTTCATTCAGACTTCTGGTCTCCATAACTGTAAAGAACACTGATGGTACAGTGCTTATGGAGGTTTGATCCCACTGTTTGTTCTGCTAAAGAAAGATATGGGAGTTGGTTTCTGTATAGATTGACAGCCTTGGAAACCCTGTGGGGCAGTTTTATTCTGTCTTATAGTCTTACTATTGAGTCCATGTCACTATAGAATAAGCACTGAATGCAACGTTGGTTTGAACTGCAACGTCTGCAGTTCAAATCCACCAGCTGCTCCTCAGAAACCCTATACAGGGTTGCTATGAGTCAGAATTGACTTAGTGACAATGGGCTTGTAAACTGAGAAAATGCATTTCTTTTCCTCATTCACTTTCAGTTTTTCTGTTATGACAGGGCTAAATAAATAAAACAGGTTGTAATCCAGTTTTATTTTTCTCTCTGATTTTATATGCTCAATAATCCATGATTTCCACATGGATTTGTAGTACCATCTTTCCTACTGTACCATATGTACAGGAACCTTTGCCAAGCTCTCTATGGTCTCCCTGGTATGTTACTCATTTCTGTTTTTGTAAACTGCTTTTAATAACATGACTTTATAGTATGGTACTACCAAGGAGGTCAAGTCTATGCCATTTTCTTTCTTCCTTCTCTTTTATTTGTTTTGTCTAAATTGTTTTTCCCATGCATATTCCTTTATTACTACTTATGTTTAAAGCAGGATTTTTCTTTAAAAGTAGGTTGAAATATTGAGTGAGATTGCCTTTTAAAATTTGACAAATTAGAGATAATTGACATCTTTATAATTGTAAGGCTTCTTATTCAATACTTTGAAATGTCTCCTAAAAATTTTGTGAATTTAAAAATTATTTCCATAAACTTTGCATATTTAGGTTAACTTCATTCCTATGTACTTTGTAAGGATTTAATGATTCTAATTGTTCTTTTGTTATTTGAACATTAGCTTATATTCTATATATGTATATAAATATATCTGTTTTTGTTTCATATACTGCAAGGTTCAAGCTCAACAACCACTCCTTAAAATCCCTATACAGGATCCCTATGGGTTGGAACCAACTAGATGGCACTTCACAACAAAGGCAATATATAACAGGATCCTGGTCCTGCTCTATAAGATAAGCACTGGACTGCAAACTACAAGATTGGAGGTACAGAACTGCCAGTTTCTCCGTGGAAAACCTATACAGGGTCACTATAAGTCGGATCCAACTTGATTTTACTTAACAAGAACATATATATTAAGTGCCTTTGAGTCTGTTCTGACTCAAACTGACCCTATATAATGTTTCTGAGGAGCAACTCGTGGGTTTGAACCATCTACCTTTTGGTTAGCACTCCAGTTCTTTTCTTACTGTGCCCTACTTATGCACACACACACACACACACACCTAGATATAAGTATGATGGTGGTGACTGTGTGCCGTGGAGTTGGTTCTGACTCATAGTGACCCCTTACAGGGTTTCCGAGGCTGTAAATCTTTACGGGAGCAGAACGCCTCATCTTTCTCCCGCGGAACAGCTGGT
>NW_006408581.1:4746828-4755053 GCF_000296735.1 Chrysochloris asiatica | reverse complement strand
AGAAAGATAGATAGATAGATAGATAGATACAAAACAAAACAAAAACACTAACCAGTTGCTAGTAAATCAACTGACTCACAGTGACCCAAACACAAGGTGAGCCTATGTGTGTAAAACTTTGCTCCATAGGATTTTTAATAGTTGATTTTTCAGAAGCAGGTTGCCAGGTCTTTCTTCCCAGGTTCCTCTGTGGTTGTTGTTAAGTACGATTGATTATGTTGTGACTTATAGCGACCCTGTATAGGGTTCCTGAGGAGCAGCTGGTGGGTTTGACTGCCATCCTGGCACCTAGCTTATCCTAGGGCACCACACCAGGCAGGATCCAAAGGTTGGCGATTTTTTATCAACCCAGGTACTCCTTGTTGTTGTAATTTATATTGCTGCTGAGTTGTTTCCAACCCACAGTGACCCTGTGTAGGGTTTCCAACCAGCAGCTGGTAGGTTTGAACAATGAACTTTGCGGTTACTAGCCCAGTGCTTAGCCTAAGTGTGACACCAGGTACCTGTGGGTGGACTTAAAATCATCAGCGTTTCAGTGAGCAGCCAACTGCCTTATCCCTTTGTTCCACTCAAAAACTCTGAAAAAGTAATTATTGTTAAGTGCCCTAGAATTGGGTACAACTCATAGCGAGCCTGAATAGAATTTTGAGGAGTGGCTGGTGGGTTTGAATCGCTAACCTTTTGGTTAGCAGTCTAGTACTTACCCTAAAGCACCCCACCAGGACTCTGAAGAAGTAATGTTGTTGTTGTTAAGTGCCGTCGAGTCGGTTCCGACCCATAGCGACCCTGTACAGGGTTTCCGAGGGTGTAAATCCTTACGGGAGTAGAAAGCCTCATCTTTCTCCCGCGGAACGGCTGGTAGTTTCGAACCGCTGACCTTAAGGTTCGCAGCCCGATTCGTAACCACTACGCTACCAGAGCTCCTAGGAGATCTAAATCCTTCCAGCTAACTGTGTTTCCTCTTAAACTTCCACTATGTCTTGGCCCAAGGCTGTAGCTTTAAACTCCAGCTTACAAAAAACTACAGCAGTTTTCATCAACCTTTTAAATGGTTCTCTATGCTTTTTAGTTAATTCCTTGGATCTATAATTCCCTCCTGTTTTATTGGCTCCAAGTGGGGTGATTAAGACAGAAGGCCAATAGCCCAGGAGTCCATGTTGCTTCCCAACTTGACAGGGAATCAAGGAAGCTGAATATTTTCCTGTAGTTTAGAAGAATTTTAAAACATATTAAACAGGAGAGGGGCAAATTCAGATTATTTCAGGAATATGGTATAGTGACTCTTATCTGTTAAGTCAGAAATTTAAAACTCCTGAAAAAGGAAAAGAAAATTTTTAATAGGATTATCAGAGAGAATGCCTAGCATGTTTAGTTGTAAGAGGTGGATAGGAAGTGGTATAGGTGATGTAACTTTGAGGGAATTACAATCACTGAGATGTGATTTGTTGAAAGTACAACTGAGGATCTGCTCTGAAAAACGTTACTCAATTCAGAATAAAAATTAAGAACAAAAAAGCAGATGGGAAGACAGACAAGGCCAGGATTCTAAAATTTCCTGCCTTCATAAAGAGACTGGTGAAGATTTGATAACATTTCCCCAAATAGCAAACACCAAAATGGAAATGCTTTCCCAGAAGCTTATGAAAAAGAATAGATACTGATTTGGGTTCATAAGCAAATATGTATAGATATTCGTCAGAAATTACGTACTATACTTGCTATGTTGCTAAGTGTCATGGAGTCGGTTCTGACACAAAGTGGCCCTTTATAGGGTTTCTGAGGAATGGCTAGTGAGCTTGAACCGCCAACCTTGCAGTTCAAACCAACCTTGCAGTCCAGCACATTAACCCACAGCAGCAAACCAGGACTCCATACCTGCTATATAGTGATGTAGTTGTAGTTTGCTGCTGAGTGGGTTCCAACCCATAGTAACCTTGTATAGGGTTTCCAAGGTGTGGCTGGTGAGTTTGAACAGCCATTTTTGCGGTTCAAACTAGCTTTGCAATCCCGCGCATTAACCCACAGCAACACACCCCAACTCCTACATAGTGATGCTGTTGTTGGTAGGTGCCCTCGAGTTGCTACCGACTCATAGTGACCCTATGCACAACAAAACGAAAGGTTGGTCCTGGGCCAACCTCGCAATTGTTGCCATGCTTAAGCCCATAATTGCTGCCTCTTTGCCAATCCATCTCACTGGGGGTATTTCTCTTTTTCTCTGACAATATATCTTAACCAAACATGATATCCCTTTCCAGTAATTGTTTTCTGCTGACAATATATCTGAAGTATGAGAGATGAAATTTGGCCATCCTGGCCTCCAAGGAGCACTCTGAATGCACGTCTTCCAACACAGATCTATTGGTTCTTTTGGCAGCCCATGGCATTTTTCAATATTCTCCTCCAACACTATAACTCAAAAGCATCAATTCTTCTATGATCTTCCTTTTGTATGCATATGAGGTTATTGAAAATACCATGTCTTGGGTCAGGCTCACCTTAGTCCTCAAGCTGACATCTTTGCTCTTCAACACTTTAAAAAGGTCTTGTGCATAATGATATATAGTGATAAAATATGGAAACATCATCAGGAGGAAATTACTGAAGGCAATATTTTCTAGAACAGTTCATACCTACAAAATGTTTGTATACTACAAGAAACAACAACAGACGAATGGCTTAACACTTCATTGGACACCAGAATTCCCGGTAAATTAAAAGGAAAAAAAGGAGAAAATAGTAAACACAAGATTTAACTTCTAAATTCTGAATGTAATTGTTACTGTTGCCCTTGAGTTGGTTCCGACCCATAGAAACGTTTTATAGGGCTTTCGAGGAGCTGCTGATAGAGCTGAACTACCAACTTTACAGTTAGTAGCCCAGTGTTTTTCCTACAGTGCCACATCTGGTAATTCTTCTATTGCTGACAAGCTGATGCTGATGTACATTTGGGTTTTGGAACTAGTGAAGCAGAAAAATAAATACAGCATATAATATGTAATAATTACAGCATTCTTCCCAAACTTGTGTGCATAACTGAACACCTAGAATATAATACTACTATACTCAGTTCTGGAGTCCTGGTCTGGCACTGTGGGGTAATGTCCTGGTCTGCAAAGTTGGTTTGAACCATAAGGTCAGCAGTTCAAGTTCACCAGCTGCTCCTTGGAAAACCTATAAAGGATCACTATAGGTTGGAACCAACTTGATGGCACTTAACAACAACAACAATACTCAGTTCTGTACAAATAAAAAATAGCATAGTAGAATTTGTGGAAAAAATTCTTTTCACAGTTCAAAAGGTAACATCTGTAAAATTGAGGGACTCTGTTCTGATTTTTTTAGATTTTTATATTTTTTTGCTTTATTTGTTTGAGTCTTGGTGTGATGCTCTAGGATAAACACTGGATTTCTAACCACAAGGTTGGTGTTTCCAACCCACCAATGGCTCCTTGGGAACCCTATACAGGGTTGCTATGAGCTGGAACTGACTCAATGAAACTTAACTGGAACAGCAAATTTATTTTAGGAGAGTGGTTGTAGTACACACCTTGTGTCTTTGAAGCAGAGGAAAGTCACGGGGTATGTTGGGATTGCAATGTTTTCCTATTTTTCAATAGTCTTTTTTTTTTTTTTTTGTAGAGGAGAAAAGACCCGAAATTGTATTGAGTCTTACATAGGAAAAACACAAAACAACAAAAACAGATCATCCAGATGACAGCGACCTTGAGGTTGAGGTCATGATGGTGTTTCAAAGATTTACCTCCATACAGGTGACTTAGAGAACACAGTTGTGTGGTTAACTGCCATCCAATTGGTTCCAACTCATCATGACCCTCTACAGGATTTCTGTACCTGTAAATATTTGCAGGAACAGAAAGCCTCATCTTTTTCCCAGGAGTGGCTGGTAGGCTCAAGCTGCTGTCTAGTACTTATTCTATGGAGCCACCATCCCTCTCCCCACCCCTTCTCCCAGCACACAGAGAACAAAGGAATTTCATCACAAACCATGACTGGCAGAAGATCAATATATCACCGCTGCAGGCTAGACTATCTAAGCAGGAAGGGAACAATTATAGATAGGAAAGCTTACAGAATTGGCTCTGAGGCCCTCTGGGTAACTTTTAACAAAGGGCAGGTTTAGGCAAGTCCCTGAGAGAGAGACCATCATCCCCTGGGGATGTAGCCTTACATCTACTTGCAAATACACTGCACCTGAGAGCAAAATTTTGTCTCTTTGACTTGAGCAGTTCCACTGTCAGAAGTGCATAAAATACTCAAGATAGCACCTGAACTTAATGTCAAGGGTGAAGATGGAGCTAGTGCTCTGACTGTTGGCTGGCTACAGTTTGTACAGGCCAAGTTTCTTCAAATTCCTGGCTATAAGGTAATTTACATCAGCAAATGTATGAGCACATCTTTCAGAACTTTGCTTACATATTCTAAAATAATAACACTTTTTATAGTATTCCATGTTTTTTCTATAAAATCATGAGAAAATTTGGTGTTATTGTTTTAAAGAAAAATTAGGAAAGGCTATAATTCGGTTTGCTAAACATGTACACTTTTAATGTTAAAAAAAATAAAAACTAGCTATTGATTTTGAAAGGCTGTTTTAGTCTCCATCATCATATTAACCTTTCAAATCTTTAGCTGTTTAGTTCTTCCATCACCCCTCTCCAAGGTTAATAAAACATCCTAGTTTTCTTGCCTTTTTTTTTTAAATACAACTCAACAGAGCAAGCAGATTTTCTAATTTCCTCTGGAATGCGAGTTATGCATCTTGCTTGTTTACATTAATTTCAATATGAGCCAAGTACTCTGTTATCTTCTGTTTGTCAATAAGTAATTCAACAAGGTCTTCTTCACTTCCAAACTATCTACTTTTCTTGCATTTTTCATGCTAATGACAGATTTTTTAAATGAGTTGAGGATTTAAGCCTCTTTTTGAGTCATTAATTTTATACACCTAGTGATTTATTAAGTGCTCTATATTCCTTGGTAATACTGACTCTAAGATTTAGGAATAAAAACCTATCTTGCTACATTTTGCTCGGTAATTTTAACTAATGCTGTATTTCACTTTGATTGCCTTTATTTTTTCCCAAGTAAGACTGTTGTAATTCATTTCCTTAATAATGTTAAACTATTGGAAAGTTTTTTTTCATATATATATATATAACTGGTAGCATAGTGGTTACGAATCGGGCTGCGAACCTTAAGTCAGCGGTTCGAAACTACCAGCTGCTCCGCGGGAGAAAGATGAGGCTTTCTACTCCCATAAAGATTTACACCCTCGGAAACCCTGTACAGGGTCGCTATGGGTCGGACCCGACTCAATGGCACTTAACAACAACAACAATGCATTTTTAATTTAAATTAACTTTTAAATTTAGAATATTTCAAGTGTTTGTTTTTTGTTTCTAACCACCAAAATATGAGAATCATTAAATTCAGAGTTTTGAAAGATTTTAGTCTCCTTACTATATTACTGATTTCATCATTTATTCCCTATGCAGAATACTAGAGATCAATGTTTTTCAGCTTTTCAAAATGTGGGTATAGTCCACATTTATTGTGAGCATTAGTGTGGTAAACATTTTGAATGTTACTCATATTTCATACTAAGAATTTTTAAGTGCCTTTGAGATGGTGCTGACTTATATCAACCCTCAGTATGGTTTCTGAGGAGCAACTGGTAAGTTTGAACCACTGACCTTGTGGCTCAAACCAATCTTGCAATCCAGTGCTTCTTCTACAACACCACACCAGGAGCTCATTGCAAGAATTATAAGAAGACTCAATGATAATATTATCCTTTCTTTTCCATAGATGAAGAAACCATTGTACATACTGACAATGTTTTATCCATAATAAAATGTTGTTCTTAGGTGCTGCCTTGTTGGTTCCCATTCATTGTAAACTTATGCACAACATAATGAAAAACTGTTCAGTCCTGTGCCGTCCTCATAATTGTTATGTTTGAGCCCTTTGTGGATGCCACTGTGTCAATCAATTTTGTTAAGTGTCCTCCTCTTCTTCATTGACCTTCCACTTTACCAAGCATGATGTCCTTCTCCAGGGTCTAATTCCTCCAGACAACATGCCCAGAGATGTCTTGCCATCCTTGCTTCTAAAGAGTATTCTGGCTGTAGTTCTTCCAATACAGATATGTTTGTATTTCTGGTAGTCATGTTACTTTTAATATTCTTCTCTGACACCATAGCTCAAAAACATCAGTTCTTCTATGGTCTTCCTAATTCACTGTCCAACTTTTACATTCACAAGAGGCTTAGTTAGGCACACCTTGGTCCTTAAAGTATCATTTTTGCTCTTAAACGTTTAAAGGGATCTGTTCTGACGGATTTGCTTAATGCAATATATCCTTTGATTTCTTGACTGCTGCTTCTATGAGTGTTGAATGTGGACCCAAGCAAAATTAAGCATTTGATAAATTCAATATTCTATATGTTTTTCATGAAGTTGTTTATTGGTCCAATGGTGAGGACTTTTGCTTCCTTTGCATTGAGATGTAATTCTACTGAAGGATATAGTTTTTAATCTTCATCAATAGTTTAAATCCTCTTTGCTGTCAGCAAGCAATGTTGTGACATCTGCATATCATAGGTTGTTAATGATTCTCTCTCCAATCTTATGGCACATTCTTTTTCATATAATTCAGTTTCTCAGATTATTTGCTCAGCAAAAAGATTGAAAAAGCATGGTGAAAAGAAACAACTGTGGCACACACCTTTCCTGATTTTGAAACCATTGATTATCCCCTTATTATTTTTGAGTAACTGCCTTTGGTGGACATATACAAGTTTCTCATGATCACAACAAGGTGTTCAAGAATTCTTATTCTTCACAATGATATCCATAGTTTGTTATGATCTGTATAGATAAATGCCTTTGTGTAGTCAGTAAAGTACAAGTAATCATCTTTCTGGTATTTTCTGCTTTCAAACAAGATCTATGTGATGTCAGCAATTATATCCCTCATTCCACATTCTCTTCTGAATTCAGATTAAAATTCTGCCAGTACCCTGTTGATGTGGGGAGCACAGTGTCTCAGTAGGATAAGCATTGGACTGCCAGCCTCAAGTGCAGTTGTTTGAGCCCACCAGTTACTCTGAAGGAGAAACTTGAGGTTTTCTGCTCCAGCAGTGATTCACAGCCTCCTAAACCTTATACAGTGTAGCTACAAGTTGGAATTTACTTGGTAGCACTTAGCAACAACATTGGGCAAAATATGAATGACGCAAGGAGCATTAAAAGAAAATGTATGGCAAAGATAATGTTCTACATTTTACATTCACGAATAGACACTGGGATCTTAAAATCTCATAAGTACAATTAAAAATTGGGCACAGGACATGAACAGACACTTCACCAAGGAGGAAATCCTGGCAGCCAACAAACATATGAAGAAATGTTCATGATCACTAGCTGTTATTGAGATGCAAATTAAAACAACAATGAGATATCTCACACCAATAATAACAGCAAAGATCAAAAAAGTAGAGGGCCATAAATGCTGGCGAGGATGTGGAAAAGCTGGGACACTCCTGCATTGCTGGTGGAATTGCAAAATGGTCCAACCTCTCTGGAAAGCAATACAGCACTTTCTCAGAAGGTTGGAATAAAATACCTTTTGATCCAGCAATTCCTCTACTTGGTATTTACCCACAAGAAATATGAGCTATAACATGAGTAGATATACGCACACCAATGTTCATAGCAGCACTATTTAAAATATCAAAAAGATAGAGACAGCCTAAGTGCCCAACAATTGAAGAATGGATAAAAAAAAAAAACTTTGGTACATAAACACAGTGGAATATTATTCTACCCTGAAGAATAACAAGGAAGCTGTAAGCCACTGCATAACATGGATGAACATTGAGGACATTATGTTGAGTGAAATTAGTCAGTCACAAAAGGAGAAATACTGCCTAGGACCATTACTGAAAAAGACTAAGAAAAAGAACCCATACTAACGGTGGGATAGGGTGGCATTCTTGGCTGGTTACCGCGTGTGGGGAGTGGGGTGAGGGGAGGAAGGGGAAGGTGGAGCACAGGGCAGGGGATAGACACAGGATAGTTTGGGAGCTAAGGAGGGGGGCAATACACAAGAAGGAGGATGGCAATGAAAGAACAAAGCAGACAGGAAAACAATTAAGCAGGTTTGCATGGGCTAAGTGGGACAGAGGTAAATAATGATG
>NW_006408581.1:4731983-4746272 GCF_000296735.1 Chrysochloris asiatica | reverse complement strand
GGTCCCTTCAGGGCAAACCCCCTTCCAAGACTAAGACTTAATGGGAATACATGCTCTATTGGTGACCACATTCGTCATTGATAAGGGGAAGTGAGGGAAACACAACAATGAAGCTGCAAGCTAAGTCCTACAACATTCAATAGACTCCTGTGAACTCAGGTGGAGACCTGGTTGGCCAGCAGTGTGGCAAGACCTAGGGACTCATGGGCTCAGAGTCAGTGACATAGCCACAGATGACTAGAGTGAAGAGTGAAGCATCCAGCTGATAAGAAGAGAGGGCATATGCATAAGAACACCCACACTTGGAGATAATACCCACTTGACCTGGCTTCAATGACTGGATGATCAAAGCTCATTTAGAAGAAGAAAAAGAGGAAAAAAAGAGTATTCTGATACAATTTGATATACTTGACATACACCTATGGATACAGTAGCTCAAAAGAGGGAACAAATCTTTACACCGAGGATCATTCCCACCCTCTCTATACACAGAATAGACAGGGATGGGCAACTTGGACATTGGCTACCCAAAATGGGGGGGACTATAAAGGCATGAAGTGACTGGTTTATAAGCTTTCAAGAGAGTGCCTAGATCCAGAGGGTGTGAAGGAAGGTAGAATCTCCACTGAGTAGTATCCAATCTGTCTAGGCGGGGCTGATGAAAGGAGATGTGGATATGTCTCTTGTGATACAATAGTGAATAATTGTTATCAGGACTGACTGTGAGGGTTGGAAATGTAAAGGTAGATGTATTGTAGCAAAAGGAGTGAAATGATTGATTTTGCAGTTTAGGAGCGGAGGCCTCTGTGACCATCAAGGGCGGAGAGCAGGACCCTACCCAGAGAAGCAGTGACGTCAGAGATGGAGGCAGAGAAGATGATGTCGAGAGATGGAGCAGCTGGGGACTTTAGGGAGAGGGGCTGTGTGCTATACCGGGGGGGAGGGGGGAGGGACAGGCTTCTAGTTTATACCCTTTGGTTTGTTGATGATGCATGGAGGGCATTGTAACCATGGCAATAAAACACTATACAATAGGATGAATGGAAAGTTAATGTTCTCCTATGGAACTATCACATAATTCACAATAAGATATTTAAAACAATTAATTACAAAAAGGAAAAAAAAAAAAAGCTCATAAGTAGCCAGCTAAGGTGCAACCCTACCATCCATGCCTTGGAAACCCTATGTAGGATTGCTATAAGATAGCAATTTACAACAACAACAACAATCCTGTCAGTATATTGCTAAAAACATTTTTGGAAGATCTTCAGCCAATGTTTACTTGTATGTGACATATTAATTATATTATTTCATTTGCTCAGTTGGCCAAGTAGCTGTCTTCTAAATTTCTTGGCATTGATTAGTGCGCTTCTCCAATACTGCATCAATTAGTTAAAACATTCCAATTTGTATACTGTCATTGTCTGCAGACTAGTTTTTTGTCTATGCCTTCAGTGCAGTTTGGAGTCCCTTCTTAAAAACATTGGCTCTTGATCAAGCAATACCACAATGGTACATTTTAAATTCATTGACCAATTATTTTTGGTACAATGACTCTTGTGTGTTCTTTGTCTTCTTTTAATACTTCTATGTCATTAAACATTTTGTCCATATTTTTGTTATTGTTATTGTTGCTGTTGTTAGGTACTGAAACCAATAGCTGCCCTATGCACAACAGAATAAAACATTGCCCAGTCCTGTGTCAACCTACAATTGTTTTTAGATTTTAACCCATTATTGCTGCCATTGTATCATCCATCTTGAATATGTACTAATTAGATACTCTATATTTGAACTCCCTTGGTTGTGGAAATGGTTAACGGAATAGTTAAGAGTAAGAGTCCTCCTTGCTGCATCTCGGAAGAAAAGATTGGCAATCTACCTTTGAAAAATCAGTCATTTTTCAAAACTGTTTGGTGCACAGCTCTACTCTGGTATACCTGGGGTCACCATGATTAGGAAATTACAGAATGAAAACTGGAAACATTGCAGGGGATCAGAAGAGATCAGAGTCTGGATATATTTGAAGTTCATTGCAGTATGATTTGTAAACAATTTACATATGTCCTCATAAACACTGGCCTGTGAATGATGGGTCAGAAGTTCAAACCCACCAGCTGTTTCTTGGAAACCCTCTACAGAGTTGATAAGAGTCGGAGAGGACTTGAAGGTACTTAACAACAATAACTTGTCAGCTAAAAGAAGCATCACAGACTCAGGTATGATCCAAAATATATTTTCCTTCAAAAATTAATTCAGTTAACATAATGCCTATGAATTTTGTTAGACAAGAAGCATAATAAGCTTCTTTATGTTACTTAATTATTAACAGGGAGCCTACTACTCTTTCATGTAGCTGAGATAGTTATTATTCCTCTTAAATAACATACGATGCAATTGGACCACAGAGTTTAGGTATTTTAGTCATAAATATAAGACTATTGGAGTCCTAGTGTGGCACTGTAGGATAAGCACTGTCCTGCTAACCATAACCAAAGCTCAAGTTTCATAGCTCAAATCCACCAGTTGTTCCTTGGGTCACTAGGAATCAGAATCGACTCAACTTAACAACAACCACATAAGACTATTAAGTGGTAGAGACAAATTTTGTACCTAGACAATCTGACACAATATAGAGTATTTGCCAACCATATTACAATCCTTCAATATTTCTAAGTTTTCTCTTATCTCTCATGTACCCATTGTTGTTTTTGTTAGGTGCCATCGAGTTGGTACCAGCTCATAATGACCTTATGCATGACAGAACGAAACACTGCCTGGTCCTGGGCCAACCTGACGATCGTTGCTATGTTTGAGCCCATTGATGATGACACTGTGAGAATCAATCTTGCTGGGGTATTCCTCTTTTTCTCTGATCCTCCACTTTACCATACATGATGTGCTTCTCTAGCGACTGCTCTCTCCTGTCTATATGTCCGAAGTGTGAGAGACGAAGTGTGGCTATCTTGGCTTCCAAGGAGCACTTTAGCTGTACTTCTTCCAAAAAAGATCTATCTGTTATTTTGTTAATCCATGGTACTTTTAGTACTTTCCTTCAGCACCATAACTCAAATGCATCAATTTTTCTTAGGTCTTCCTTATTCACTGTCCAATTCTCGCATACATATGAGGTTATTGAAAATATCATGAGGAACTTTAAACAGCTTGTGTAGCAGATTTGCCCAATGTAATATGTCATTTGATTTCTTGACTACTGTTTCCATGATGGTTGATGGTTGGTTCTAGAAAAATGAAGTCTTTGATAATTTCAATCTTTTCACCATTTATATGTGTGTTGTGTATTGGTCTAGTAGTGAAGATTTCTGTTTTCTGTACATTGAGAAGAAACCCATACCAAAGGCTCTAGTGGTTGAGCTTCATCAATAAGTATTTTAAATCCTCTTTGTTTTCAGCAAGCAAGACTGTATTATATGCATATCACAGGTTGTTAATGAGTCTTTCTCAAATCCTGCTGCTACATTTTTCCTCATATAATCCAGCTCCTCAAACTATTTGCTCAGCATATAGATTGAATAAGTATGGTAAAATAATACAACCCAGGCTCACACCTTTCCTAATTTTAAACTAATCAGTATTTCCTTGTTCTGTTTTAACAACTTCCTATTGGTTTATGTACAGGTTCGTCAAGAGCACAATTAAGTGTTCCGGAATACTCATACTTTGCAAAGTTGTCCATAGCTTGTCATGATCCACACAATCAAAAGCCTTTGTATAGTCAATAAAGCACATGTAAACATCTTTCTGGTATTCTCTGCTTTCAGCCAAGATCCTTCTGACATCAGCAGTGATATCCCTGTTACACATTAATTTTTAAAACATTTAAAGGGTTTTAAATTTTCAAAACAAAATTTGGCTTAACATCATGCTTAACTCTAAATCATATATGGTGAGGAGACTGAAGAAAGGGAAAATAAGAAATCTGTTTCTGGATATATTAAGTGAAACTATCATAAATGATTAAGTTGAACTCATTCCTGAATTTCATATATTTAATGATAATTTGACTATTTTTTTCTTTTTATAAGCCCATAGTGATGATATTCTGAAGTATAGCACAAAATAAGTAAAATTAGTAAACGCTCTGCTATTTTTTAAGTAGCTCTGGCAACGTAGTGGTTACAAATTGGGCTGCAAACCTTAAGGTCAGCAGTTCAAAGCCAACAGCTGTTCCACAGGGGAAAGATGAGGCTTTCTGCTCCCATAAAGATTTACAGCCTCGGAAACCCTGTACAGGGTCACTATGAGTTGGAACCGACTCCACGGCACATAACCACCACCACCTGCCTATATTTTACATTTATCTGTTTCTATAAATTGGTATTACAGAACACTTCATTGTGCTTATAAGGAACCTGTACATAGACTAAGAAGCAATAATTTGATCAGAACAAGGGGATGTAGAATGGTCTAAAATCAGGAAAGGTGTGTGCTAGGGATGTATTCCTTCACTATATTTATTCAATCTGAATATTCAGAAAATAATCTGAGAAATTGAATTATATGAAGAAGAACATGGCATCATGATTGGAAGTAGACTCATTAATAACCTGAGGTGTGCAGATGACACAATCTTGCTTGTTGAAAGTGAAGAAAACTTGAAATACTTTCTGATGAAGATCAAAGACTTTATCCTCCAATATGGATAGCACCTCAATAAAAAGAAAATGAAAATACTCACAGATGGACCAGAGAAAATATAGAAGTTGTCAAACTTCATTTTGCTTGGACCCACAATCAATGTTCATGGAGGCAGAAGTTACCAAATTCACATTAGTAAAATATGCTACAAAAGACCTCTTCAAAATGTTCAAGTGCTAAGGTGTCATTTTGAGAACTAAGGTGTGCCTAACACAAGCCATGATATTTTCAGTTGCTTCATAGGCATTTGAAAGTTGAATAAAATTTAAGGAACATTGTAGAAGAAGCAATGCATTTGAACTATGGTGGTGGAGAAAAATATTGAAAGTACTGTGGACTGCCAGAATCAAACAAATCTGTCTTCTTAGAATTAAGGATGGTGATAGTTTCTCATTCTTTGGACATGTTGTCGGAAAAAAAATCAGTCCTTAAAGACATCATGTTTAGTAAAGTGGAGAAGGAGTTAAAAAGAGGAAGACCCATGATGAAATTGATTGACACATTGGCAGTAGCAGTGGACTCAAATACAACAATTGTGAGGATGCCTCAGGATATGGAAGTTCTCTTCATTCTCTTGTGCATAGTGTTGCTATGAATCAGAATCAAGCTTTGGTTGCACAGCAGGTTAAGAGCTGCTAACCACAAGGTCAGTAATTCAAAACTACCAGCCATTCCATGGGAGAAAAATGAAGTTTTCTTTTCATGGAAAGATTTTCAGCCTCAGAAACCCTATAAAGAGTCACTGAGTCAAAATTGACTTCATGGCACACAACCACATAAGAATTACCAACAGCAATAACACTTGTATAAACTAGTATCGGGTTCTAAGTTGCTACAAGTTAACACACTAGTTTACTTCATTAATGGAAGGACTTTTTTGGGGGTTTTTTTGGTCTTAATTTACCCAATTTTTGCATTGCAAAAAAGTAATAATGATGTAAAATCCAGCATTTATTGTCTGTTTATTACATTTTAGGTAAAGATGGTGGCAATTGTAGTGGTGTGCTTCTGAGTTGTTTTCTCTCATAGCCACCCTGTATAGGATATTCAAAACTGTAAATCTTTACATGAGCAGAAAACCTCATCTTTCTCCCACAGAATCTCTAGTAGATTCAAACTTCTGACCTTGTTGTTAGCAACTTCATAACCTACTATACTACCAGTACTCCTTAGGTATAGAATAGGAATTACTTTATTGAACAAATACAGTGTACAACCTACCAATGATAACTTGCATTTTGATAGTATATAATTTGCTCTCACTTCAAAACAATTGAACTAATACCTACTTAAAACATATTCTCCATCACAATCACTTTCACTTGATGCATGTGCAGCTTCTAAATTATGGAAAAAGCTTCAAGCCTCTTCTTACACTAAACTAGGCCTTGTTGTTGCTGTTGATAAGTGCCGTCGAGTCGATTCCGACCCATAGCGACCCTGTATAGGGTTTCTGAGGAGCAGCTGCTGGGCTTGAACCGCGAATCTGGCAGTTCAAATGGCTTTGCAGTCTGGCGCATTTACCCACAGCACCACACCAGCACTCCACAAACTAAGTCTTAGTATGTACCTATTCTGACTCACCTATAAATTTCATTTAAAGATATAATTAGTAATGTATATTTTTTTACAACCGATGACTGTAAAAAGGAGCTCTGGTAGCGTAATGGTTATGAATTGGGCTGCAAACCCAAGGTCAGCAGTTAGAAACTACCAGCTGTTCCATGGAAGACATATAAGGCTTTCTGCTCCGGTAAAGATTTACAGCCTCGGAAATCCTGTACAGGGTGGCTATGAGTCAGAAGCGACTCCAGGGTACATACCCACCACCACCATGACTGTAAAACACTCGCAAAGTCTGAATTTTAACACAGGCAGTTTGAGTCCAAAGATCTTAGGACTATACATTTCACTTCATGGTACTCAGTTCGTGGCTTTGAATGCCTGTACACATTACTTTTTTTTTTTTTCCTTCTGTTCTCACTGTCATTCGATCCTATTGGGTTTCTTTTGACTGCTGGTGACTCTGTGTGACAGAGCAGAACTGGCCTGTAGGATTTACTTAGCCGTGAGAAAGATGAGGCTTTCTACTCCCGTAAAGATTTACAACCTCGGAAACCCTATACAGGGTCGCTATGGGTCGGAACCGACTCGATGGCACATAACAACAACAACAACAATTCTTAGGGAGGAGGTTTCCAAATATTTTTCTCACAGAGTCATAGGGTAGGGTCAAACTGCCTAGCTTTTGGATAGCAATTACCAGTATTCCTTAATCTTACTCTGTTGTTACAGAAAACACTCAGAAATCATAGCCATGACAGGCCTTTGAATTCATAATGCAACTATAATATATTTAAAAAATATGATAAATAGTATAATATATGTGTATCTCATTTACTTATGCGGGAGAAAGATGAGGCTTTCTGCTCCCGTAAAGATTTACAGCCTCAGAAACCCTGTACAGGGTCGCTGTGTGTCGGAACCCACTCCACGGCACATAACAACAACAACAACAACATTTACTTATGTGTCTGTATACACATAATATCTATCTTTTAACAAATAACAAATACCAGTATGGCATTTGTATTTTTGAATCGTGAACATAGCTGGGATAAAAAAATTTTAAAAATCAAAGTCTAACTGAGTCCCTGCTGGGCTCTGGTAGTAATATTTTCATTTTCCAGATATGGCTCAAACTGTTGTCTGTGATCATGCTACAGCCAACAATAGCTACTCAAATAGAATAACTAATATCAAATTAGCTACTTGGCTGCATGAAGATACAAGTTGATATTTGTAAATATTCTGTTTACTGTCGTGGAACTGCCATGAATAATTTCTCCATGCACTGTTTAAATCATGTTCTCTTTTGGTTATTGATTCTGCTATCAGCAATTCTGTCACATTGTGATTCCACAATATTTCTTTGTTATATTTGGTAAAGCCATAAAATTACTATAATTTCTAGAAGGTTCATTCTAGCAGAATTCATAGTCAAGCATGGTAGTTATTGCAGAATTTCTTTTCAATTCTAATATGATGGTGAGCGTTTAACATAAGATATTCTCAATATTGAAAATGTGTTTTTAAATTTGGATTTTCATGTACATACATCAAACAACAAAGCATGGAAATTCCTTAAAAGGAGTGCTTATTTTGATTTAAAATTTCTTTTTTAAATTATAGATTGAGAGACCCAACTACTTTTTCAGAAGGTTCAAGTCACCTTTGAACATTATCTTCTTTACATTCTTACATTCTCGTAATTAAATTTCCACCACTCATCTGTCATTTTGTCTTACTGTGTTAACTTGCATGTTGTTTCAATGCTGAATGCTATGCCTACAGTATTTCAAGCACCAGCCAGTTTACCCACAGTGAATAGGTTTCAGCCAAGCTTCCAGACAAAGAACAGACTGGGAAGAAGTAATAAGCAGTCTCGTTCTGGGAGATAAGTCATTGAAAACCTTATGAAAAGCAGAAGAACATGTCAGAAATAGTCCTAGAGGATGAGTCCTTCAGGTTGGAAGGCACTCAAAATTGGACTTGGAAAGGGCTGTCATAAATAATGCTGTAGATGGAATAAAGCTTTCAGAACAATTCAAAATGAAAAGAAACTGTTTCAAACATTCACATATAGTCAGAATGTGGAATGCATGAAATATGCAACTTAAATTTGTAAATTGGAAAAGTCATTGTGGTATAGTGAACTATCAAATGTCTCTTCTAGCCATAGTCTTTAACTCCTACCAAACAACGTTTCTGCCCTACTGGTTCTGTGTAAGAGACGGTGAACACAGATATAGAGAGGATGGCATGATTCAGCTGTGGATGCTAACAGATTTTCTTGCAATTGTAAAACTTTGCAGCTGTACAATGGGTATAAAATGAACCATCTCAGAAGTTGGAATGGCGGATCTCACTACCATCAAGAAGGAAGAGCCAAGAGTGGAGCATGCTCTTTAGATCCTGAGATCCTTACACACTGAACCTCCTCAGACAGAAAGCTGTGACACCAGAGGAGTGACAGAGAGAGAAGCAACAGCCGTGAAACAAAAACTAGAACATGTGGCAAAGTGGTAGGCTTCCCAGCCCAAGGAGCCAGTAAAGCTGTTGGATTTAGGACAAGAGACTTGCTTATAGAGTCAGGCTCCTCCAGACATGCAAGTAGGGAAGCTAGGTTGGCTGACCCACTGAGTTAGGGGCAAGTGCTTTCAGACTGAGACTTATAGTGGAGTGGTGTGTCCTGTGACTGTTTATCAGCAGGTGATTGGAACAACTGTGCCCCAACCATTTTCTGATGCTATATTGTAACCTGTTATGTTCCCTAGTAAACTCCTTCACTGTTGGTCTGCTGGCTGAATCCAGTGTAGCCATTGCAATGTATTATTGAACCTAGCTGAGTAAGAGAGTTATAACAGGATGGTTTGATGTCACCTTTTTTTTTTTTTTCCATCATTAAAAATAAGATAGATGGCACAAATGCAAGATCCAAACATAACTGAAAACAGAGAAACAGCAGAAGAAAAATTAGATGACTGGGACTTTCTAAAAACAGTAGAAGAAAAATTAGATGTCTGGGACTTTCTAAAATTTTACACTTATATTAATAAAAAATTTCAGTCAAAGAATGTAAAG
The DNA here is from genome assembly GCF_000296735.1 of Chrysochloris asiatica. Classification (NCBI taxonomy): domain Eukaryota; kingdom Metazoa; phylum Chordata; class Mammalia; order Afrosoricida; family Chrysochloridae; genus Chrysochloris; species Chrysochloris asiatica. The sequence continues at coordinate 4,736,969 of NW_006408581.1, read as the reverse complement.
AACTCACAGGCTGGATGAAAATACTGGCCATGACACAATGGACTGATCTCTAAAAATTATTTTAAAAACTCCATCAACACTTCACTAAGAAAAAGACAAATAACACATTTAAATAATGAAAAAAAGAGTATAAACAGACCACTAAAGGAGATATTCTGTTTATACTCTTTTTTTCATTATTTAAATGTGTTATTTGTCTTTTTCTTAGTGAAGTGTTGATGGAGTTTTTTAAAATAATTTTTAGAGATCAGTCCATTGTGTCATGGCCAGTATTTTCATCCACTAAAGGAGATATTCAAGGAGCTCTGGTAGCATAGTGGTTACGAATCGGGCTGCGAACCGGAAGGTCAGCAGTTCGAAACTACCAGCTGCTCCGCGGGAGAAAGATGAGGCGATCTGCTCCCGTAAAGATTTACAGCCTCGGAAACCCTATTCAGGGTCGCTATGGGTCGAAACCGACTCGACGGCACTTAACAACAATAAGAACAACAAGGAGATATTCAGGAGGACAACAATTCTATGAAGAAATGACTGTGATAATTAGCCAATCAAGAGATGCAAATCAAAACAATAACAAGATATCATCCCACCCCAGGATTAATAGTAAAGTCAAAAATTATAAAAAGTTTAAAAAGACAGAAAACAATAAAAGCTGTTGAAGGTATAGAGTCATTGCAATCCTCACACACTGCTGATGGCCCGTGTAACCATTGTGGGAAATGGCATGGTGCTTCCTTAAAAAGTTCGAAATGAAAGTACAATATGACCCAGATATCCCCTGAGTTGACATATATCTTAGAGACATCAGAACCATGACATAAACAAAACTACTTGCAATATAGTAAAAGAGAATGGAATAGCATTCTATATCAACTTGACTAGGCCAGGATTGCCAGAAGTTTAGCCCATAAAATATGCTTATTTTCACTGTGATGAAACCTAATATAGGCAGAGTTAACTCTATGATGAGTGGCTATGAGCAGCCAATCAATTGAAAGGATGCTTCCTTGGAGTGTGTGATCTGCTTCCAATATAATGGACACACAGGAAAGTCTCTCTTTCCTGCTGGGAACATGGGGTTGTATAGTTGCAAGCCATTTCATTGATAATAAAGTTCTCTTTACTGTTTTTAAGTGCCACAGTGGTTTTGCTTTTCTAGGAAACCCAGCCTAAGATGTGTGGTACTGAGATTGTGGCACTAGAGAAACAAAACTACAAGGATGGGGTTTGTAAATTGGTACTCATGTGTGACTAATTTTAAAGGCATTTGCTATAGGGTTGAGTTATGTCTGACTTGTGCTATATAAGGATTAGTCTTGGGCTGATTTTCAGTTTGAGTCTCTTTCCCCATTTTAAAGTCAGATATGGTCCCTACATGGTTTATGCAGTTGGCATCAGACTCAGGATTCAATGCAATGGCTCCAACCTCATAAAACATAAGGTTTGTAAGAGAAAGAACCAAGAGGCATGGAAAGTGAAACTCTATAATTTTAGATGGTTAGGTTGGATTTTGTTACCTATAGTAACTGAAAGTAATGTAGGGAATAAAATCTTTCAGCGGAGAGTGGCAGTTTCTGGAGTTTCCTAAACAAATGTCATGCTGGCTGAACTAGATGGCTAATAGGGGGCCAGGGTCTACTGGAATCCACCCTTAAAGAGGCCCAAATTCATATGCATTTGAATGGTGTCAGCCCTAGGGAGAAAAGATGGATCTTGAGGGTTTTTAAAAGTTTTATGTGTTTGACTGTCTTTTGGATATTGGTTTCTCCTTCCTATTATTGTGAAATAAGAATATATGTGTGCTAGAAATGAATACTGGGAATTATGATTACAGAGAGATTGCAAACCTGCTTTCAGTCTATACTTGATTGGATTTGCTACAGGCAAGTTAGAATTTGATCAGTAAGAAATAGGCGTTTTGCTTGAATCCTTTGTAGACTATGGGACTGTCAGTGAAATCCTGAGCCTCACCCAGAACCTTCAAAGTTGGGATATTTGCAATTGAAAAGACATGCAGACCAACCCCAAACTGCCAGGAGAACTGGACTTTGGATACATTACTCAAACTTCAAGGAACATGATTGTACTGGGTTGATGTTGTTGCTGTTGTTGTCAGGTGCCATCGAGTTGGAACCGACACATAGCGACCCCATGCACATCAGAACGAAACAATGTCTGATCCTGGGCCAATCTCACTACCGCTGCCACACTTGATGCCATGGCAGTCCATGGCACTTTTAGTATTCTCCTCCAACACCACAATTCAAAGGCATCAATTCTTCTACGTTCTTCCTTATTTATTCACTGTCCACCTTTTGCATCCATATGAGGTTATTGAAAATACCATGGCTTGGGTCAGGTGCACCTTAGTCCTCAAGCTGACATCCTTGCTCTTCAACACTTTAAAGTTGATAGGGATGGTCAATTTTAGACACTGGCTATCAAAACTGGGTGGGTTATAAAGGCATGAAGTAGCTAGCTTACCAGTTTTCATGGGTTTGCTTAGTTTTAGAATGAGGGGACAAGGGAAAATCCTCATTGAATAGTTTTCTGCTTTTCAAGGGTCTGGTGAAAGAACTTGGGGGATAATGCAGATAGGATTTTATTATTTCAATTGCAAGTAACTGTAAGTAGGATGAAATGTGATTGGCAAAATGAATTGTAGAATACGTGTAACTAAAAGTTGTTGTTGTTGTTGTTGTTAAGTGTCATGGAGTCGGTTCCGACTCATAGCGACCCAGTACAGGGTTTCCGAGGCTGTAACTCTTTACGGAAGCAGAAAGCCTCATCTTTCTCCCGTGGAACAGCTGGTAGTTTTTAACTGTTGACTGTGAGATTAGCAGCCTGATTTGTAACCACTACACTACTAGAGCTCTTTCATTTTAGGAACAGAGTGTCCCAGTGCCATTAAGAAGGAAGAGCATGAATGGAGCATCAGGTCCCTGCCTAGACAGAGGTGGTGGCATGGAGAGACAGAGAGGCTTCAAACTTTAGATGATCTATGGACTAAGTAAGGCTGTGTACTTATGGGAAGGAAACTGGCTTGCAGACTGTGCTTTTTGGACATTTAAATGAATAAACATTTTTTTGTTTTATTTTCTCTGTATGCATCAAATATTTTTACTTTGTTCATGTAGATGTAAATCAGGTCAGTGTGTTTTCGGTTGTGTTTTAATTATATCATGCTAGGCACAAGTATGACTTACAATTTTCTTTTCCTGGAGAATATGCATTTAATTATTCATTTAATAGTTGTCAAGTTGACACATGTAGAATGTAATAGTTAGGGTTTTTGTCAAATTGACCAAACCAGGATCTCCAGTGGTTTGGCAGTTAAGATATGTTTATTCCCATTAGTGATGAAACCTAATCCAGGCATTATCAACTCTACTACTGGCTACTAGTAACCAGTCAGTTGAAAGGATACTTCCCTAGGGTTTGGTCTGCTTCCAATACAATGGGAATGCAGGAAAGTCTCTTTCTCTTTTGCTGTTGTTGTTGTTGTTAAGTGCCCTTGAGTTGATCCTGACCCATTAGTGACCCTGTATAGGTTTTCTGAGATGCAGCCGGTGAGCTTGAACTGCCAACCTTGCAGTTCAAATGGCTTTGTAGCCTGGCACATTAACCTACAGCACCACACCAGGATTCCTCTCTTCTTTTAGGGACCCGGAAATCTAAAATTGTAAGCCATTTTCTTGATAATAAACTTCTCTTTATATATACATATATATGTTCCATTGGTTCTGCATCTTTAGAAAACTGAGCATAAGGCAGGATTATGTGCACACAATGAACTAGTATGAAACAACAAACAATAATAATGAATCTGCAAAACATCTCAATGCATGCATGGATTTGGAAGATATTATACTGAACAAAATAAGTCCATCACAAATAGTTAAATATTGTATGAAACCATTATTGAAAAATGTCATAAAAAGTTATCACACTGAAAAAGGAATTATTTTATGGTTACTTGGTGTGGTGCTGCAGGATAATGAGCTACAGCGCAAAGTCAGTTCAAACCCTATACAGCTGCTCCTCAGAAACTCTATACAGGGTGACAATGGGTCAGAACCCACTAAACAGCACTTAACAACAGGTGGTAGTGTAAGGGAAGATAACGTACTAGCTAATGGTAGACACTTGTTAACTTGGGTGAAAAGAAATGTAAAATACAATCAATGGAAGTTCAGCAAAAATGATGGAGGCAGGTAAAAGCACTGAGAGTCATGCAAGAGCTAAAGACAACTAGGATAAATGCTGTTATACACACAGTCCTGAGTAACAGCGATCTATGAATAGATACTGGGAAAGACACACAGACTGAATATTTGTGGGACGAAGAACGGGAGTGCACCCATTAATATACGTAAGTTTGAAAGAGAATATGTGTAAATATATACATATTATTGCTATTGTTAAGTGCAATTGAATGGGTTCCAAATCATAATGACCCTGTATAGGTTTTCCAAGGAGTGACTAGTGGGTTTGAACTGTCGACCTTGTGGTATATATATATAGATATATAGATATATAGATGTGCTGTGTAGTCAATATTAACTCATAGAGGCCCTACACAGAGTTTCTGAGGCTGTAAATCTTCATGGGAGAAAAATGCCTTACCTCATATTTTTCCCAAGGAACAAGTGATGGTTTCAAAATGCTGACGTTGAGGTTAGCAATGCAACTCGTACCACTATGTTACATACTATATATAGAGAGAACGCCACATTACATAGAGAGAGCTCCACATTATATGTGTATATATCTTTCTCCCACAGTGCAATTAGTAGATTCAAACTGCTGACCTTGCAGTTAATAACACAATGTGGGAGTATAGTGTGTTGCACATTGCATTATTAACTGCAAGGTCAGCAGTTTGAATCTACCAATTGCACTATATAAGGAGCTCTGGTAGCGTAATGGTTATGAATCGACTGCGAACCACAAGGTCAGCAGTTCGAAACTACCAGCTGTTCCGCG
>NW_006408581.1:4718640-4731673 GCF_000296735.1 Chrysochloris asiatica | reverse complement strand
TTCAAGCTCACCAGCTGCTCCTTGGAAACCCTGTACAGGGTCACCATGGGTCAGAACCAACCCCACGGCATTTAACAACAACAATGGCCTATTATAAGATCATAGACAACCCTATGGTCTACTATGAAGTCAATCCTATGGTCGACTATGGAGTCCTGGTGTGGCATTGTAAGATAAAGCACTAAACTGCAAGGTCGGCTTGAACCATGGGTTGGCAATTCAACCTACCACCTGTTCCTCAGAAACACTATACAGGGTCACAGTGAGTCATAACTGACTCAACAGCATTTAAAAACAGCAACAGTAGTCAACTATGCTAGGAAAGATGAATTAAAGACAAATGGTTTAGTATTTATTGTTAAGAAATACATTTCAAGATATTTCCTAAAATATAACACTGTTAATGTTAAGGAGACAGCAAGAAAGACCAGTTAATACATGTATAGCTCAAATTTAAGCTCTAACTGTGGCACTGTGGGTTAGTGCGCCAGACTACAAAGCCGTTTCAACTGCAAGGTTGGTGGTTCAAAGCTCACCAGCTGCTCCTCAGAAATACTCTATAGGGTCACTATGGGACAGAACTGACTCGACAGTACTTAACAACAACAACTAATCCAATTTTCTTTTGATATTTTCATCATTATTCAATATTCTGCCTATAGATTCTTTTAATATTGCAACTTGGTGCTTGAATTTTTTTCTTCAGCTCTATCAACTTGAGATATGTTGAGTGTGTTCTACTCTTTTGGCTTTTTTACTCAAGATCTTAGCACATTTCATTATAATATTTTAATGTTGATACTGTGTTTTTCTTTGGATTTTAATGTTGATACTGATTTTAATGTTGATACTGATTTTAATGTTTAATGTGATTTTAATGCTGATACTGTGTTTTTCTCTCAAGTCCTGGTGTGGCGCTGGGGGCTAATGTGTCAAACTGCAAAGTCATTTGAACTTCAAGTTCAGTGGTTCAAGCACACCAGCTGCTCCTTGGAAACCCTATACAGGGTCTCTATGGGTCGTAATCGATTCGATGGCACTTAACAGGAACAATTGTGTTTTTCTATTGTTTCTCCTTACAGATAGAGTCAACTTGATTCCTGTGTATTCTATGTGGTGAGGGCCATGTGTATAATCCCCTTTCTTGTTGCTTAAATAAGCATCATTTCTATCACCAAGATCATATTTTCTAACTACTGATCCTTCTTCTTTGTTTCTTTCATATTCCAATCACCAGCAATTATCAATTAATCTTGGTTGCAAGTTTGATCAATTTCAGACTAAAGGTGATGATAAAATTATTCAGATTCATCATCTTTAGTGTTAGTGCATAAATTTGAATAATAATGGTATCAAATATTCTTCCTTGTAGGTGCTTCCCTATTATCCTATAGAAGACAGCATTGAACTTCAAAATAGATCTTGAAATGTTCTGTTTGATGTTGAATGCAACACCTTTACTCTTCAATTTGTTTTTCCTGGCATAGTAAATCATATGATTGTCAGATTAAAAAAGTCAATACCAGTCCATTTCAACTCACTGTTGTTGTTAGGTGCCATCAAGTTGGTTCTGACTCATAATGACACAACAGAACAAAACACTGCCAGGTACCTTGCCAGCCTCCCAACTGTTAACAATTCTCCTGCCACCGTGGTGCCAATCCATTTCCTTTGTGGGCATCCTCTTTTTCATGGATGCTTCAATTTACCCAGCATGATGTCTTTCTCCAGGAACCAGACCAGTCTATCTTGAAAATATGTCCAAAGTATGAGAGATGAAGTCTCATTCTCTTAGATTTTAAGGAGCATTCTGGTTGTACTTATTTCAGCACAAATTTGTTTGATCTTCTGGTTGTCCATGGTATATTCAATATTCTTTTCTAACACCATAATTCAAATACATCAATTCTTCTATGGTTTTCTTTATTCGTTGTCCAACCTTCACGTGCATATGAGGCTATTGAAAATACCATGGCTGGGGCAAGGCGTGTCCGTAGCCCTCAAACTGACATCTTTTCTCTTAAACATTTTAAAGAGATCTCGTGCAGCAGATCTGCCTAATACAATATGTTGTTTGCCTGCTGCTTCAATGAGTGTTGATTATGGATTCAAGCAAAATGGTCTTTGACAGCTTTAACATTTTCTCTATTTGTCACGATGTTATGTATTGGTCCAATTGTGAGGATTTTTGATTTTTTTACATTGAATTGCAATCCATATTGATTGCTGTAGTTTTTTAACTTCACCCAAGGTCAGCAGTTCGAAACTAGCAGCTGTTACCCAGGAGAAAGATGTATCTTTCTACTCCCGTAAAAATTTACAGCCTCAGAAATCCTGTACAGGGTCGCTGTGAGTCGGAAACAACTCCACAGCACACAACAACAACAACAACATAAATATTTTAATATCTCTTCACTTTCAGCAGGCAAGATTACTTCTGTTGTTAATGAATATTCCTCCAATTCTGATACCACGTTCTTCTACATATAATCCAGCTCCTTAGAATATTTGCTCAGCATATAGATTAAATACCTATAATGAAAGGATACCACCCTGGTACACATCTTTCCTGCTTTTAAGCCACTTTACACTCCCTTATTCTGTTGGAACAACTATCACTTGGTCTATATATTTATTCCTCGTGAGCACATTTAAGTATTCTTCAATACCCATTCTTCATAATGTTATCAATAGATTGTCATTATCCACACAGTTGAAAGTCTTTACATATTCAATAAAAACACAAGTAAACATCGTTCTGATATTCTCTGCTTTTAGCCGAGGCCTATCTGATGTCAGTAATGGTATTTCAGATCACAAATACCTAGGCAGTTCAAATTCACCAGCTGCTCCTAAGAAACTCTACACAGGATCACTATGTACTGGAAACCAACTTAACAACAACAATACCTAGGATATTGATTTTTATGCATTGTATTTCATTTTTGAAAACTTCTCATATGTCAAACATTCCAAGTTCCAATTATTAATAGATATTTTCAGCTGTTTCTTCACGTTTTAAATTGTAGCACATCAGCAAATTAAGATTCCAAAAGCTTAACTCCATCCATATCATTAAAGTCATCTCTATTATGAGGAAGCAGTAGTATTTTGACTGTCTTCCAACTTGAGATACTCATCTTCCAAAACTATATTTGATAATATTCTGATGCTATTCAGGAGATTTTCAGTGGCAAATCCTTCAGAAGTGATCTACCTCTCCTTCTTTCTAGTTATCTTAGTCTGGAAGCTCAGCTGAAACCTGTCTACCATGGGCGTTCCTTCTGGTATTTAAAATACCAGTGGCATAACTTTCAGCATCCCAGCAACACACAAGCCACCACAGCACCACAGAACAACAAACTGATACGTGTTGGCTCTTGCATGGATGGGTCACTAACATTCAGAACAGACTTGACAACTCTGAGTGACAATAATGAAATTTAAATATTTCAGAAGCATTGAATTATTTATTAAACAGCACTAATTTTATTCAAACTCTTTATCACTTAGATTTAGTTTTTCATATGTTCTAACAAAATAAATCCCAATTAGAAATCAGAAGTTTTGAGCTCTAATATCACATTGCAAACTCAATTCAGTGGGTGGCCTTGGGTTGTGAAGAATGTTAAGTGAGTTTTTTTTTTTTTTTTAAGAAGGTTATAAATTACATCAGAAATTTAAAAATACTAAATTGCTATCATCATTACATCCTATAAAGCATAAATATAATTATGGTGATTTCATTTACCTATTCTCTATTGAAAATATCTTTCATTTTTCTCTTTATTAATGAGAAAAAAACTTCAAAATTTATTTTTAAAACATGTTAAAATGAAATGTGGGTGTGAAATATTTTATTATAATGTTTTCCTTAGACCAGAAATTATTTTTGATCATAGTTAGAAAGTTAGAAAAAAATGTTTTTACCTCATTCTTCTCATGTGTAAATAATTATATCAACATAAAATATTGTTGGCAGAAATAAATGAATTAATACCTTTAAATCAGCTTTATGATTTTTTGTTGTTTTGTTAAGTGCCTTCATGTCCATTCTGATTCATAGTGATCTTGGTTTAGAATTTCCAAGGAGCAGCTGGTGTATTTGAACTGCCAATCTTTTATTAGCAAGTCAGTGCTTATCCTAAAGCATCACACCAGTAGTTTAGTTACCACTCCCCAGATTTGTTCCGAGTCCCATATTGTCTATCTATTACAGAGACTGGTAGATCATGATCTGTATTTGCTGTTGTTGTTAAGGGTCTTCAAGTCAGTACCAATCCATAGCAACCCTGTATAGGCTTTTCTAAGAGCAGTTGGTGAGCTTGAACCACCAACCTTGCTGTCCAAACTGACTTTGCAGTCCAGCGCATTAACCCACAGTGCCACACGAGGACTCCATGATCTGTATATATCCACAATTTTTTTTTGTATTTGAATTTCAGTGAGATTTTTGGATCCATGGTTTTACAGATTTTTATCCAGTTTGGAGAAATTCCACTATTATTTCTTTCAACTTTTTCTACCTCTACCTGGTAGCATAGTGGTTAAGAGTTGGACTGCCAGCTTCAAGGTTAGCAGTTCAAAACTATCAGGTGTTCTGTAGGAGAACCACGACATTTTCTGCTCCAGTAGAGATTTACAGCCTCGGAAACCCTAAGCCAGGTCGCTCTGAGTCGGAACCGATCCCACTGTACACCACCACCACCACCTTTATCAAAGGAACTCTGGTAGCAGAGTGGCTACTATTCTAGCTGCTATCATGTCAGGGTCAGCGGTTTGAACCTATCAGCAGTTCCACGGGAAAAAGTAAGGCTTTCTGCTCCAGTAAAGTTTTGTTCTTATTATTGTTGTTAAGTGCTGTTGAGTCGGTTCTGACCCATAACGATCCTGTATAGGGTTTCCAAGGAGTGACTGGTGAGCTTGAACCACAGACCTTGTGGTTGAAACAGGCTTTGCAGTCCAGCGCATTAACACACAGCACCACACCAGGACATCCATGGAAACCCTATGGGGGCGTTGCTCTGAGTCAGAATGCACTCGATGGCACCACCACCACTACTATTACCAACACCAACAACGTTATCATGAACCTTGGTATGGATCGGTAGAGATAAATACTGGACTGATAATTGCAAGGTTAGCAATCCAAACCCGCCAGCTGATCTTGGAAAGGTCGGAGGTTCAAACTCACTAGTCATACCTCCGAAACTCTGCACAGGAGCCCTAGAAGTCGGAACCGACTCTACAGCACTTAACAATAGCATACAGGGTCACTACCAATCAGAAAAACTCCTTGACAAACAATAACAACCTATATCATGGACTCCAATCACATGTATATTAAGACCCTTGATGTTCCACAGCACAATGATACTTTTCTTTATTTTTCTTCTCTCTGTGTGCTTTATGTTGGATAAGTGTATTGCAATTACATTAAATTTGCCATCTTTTATTTTGCCATGTCTAAGGAGCTCTGGTAGCGTAGTGGTTACGAATCGGGCTGCGAACCTTAGGGTCAGCGGTTCGAAACTACCAGCCGCTCCGCGGGAGAAAGATGAGGCTTTCTACTCCCGTAAAGATTTACACCCTCGGAAACCCTGTACAGGGTCGCTATGGGTCGGACCCGACTCGATGGCACTTAACAACAACAACAACAATTTACAGTTGGAGTCCTTGTGTGGTACTATAGAATAAACACTGGACCTCAAAATCAGTTTGAATCACAAGGTTGTCGGCTCCAACTCACCAGCAAACTCTATTCAGGGTCGCTCTGAGTTGGAGCTGACTCAATGGCACTTAACAACGGTTAATTTGCAGTTAATCCCATGTGGTATATTTTCCATCTTAGAATCATACTTTTCATTTCTAGAATTTGATTGTATGTTTATTACTCTCCATTCCTCTACTTATTTTTTTAATATCTAGGATATTGTTACAAGATTTTAACATGCTTGCCTTGTATTCTGTGCCAATTCTCAGTGGGTTTCAACTGACTTATTGTTAACTTGGTTATTTGTAGGAGGGGGGTGTCCTCTTAGTATAGCTAATAATATTAGATTGGATGGGAGATATTGTGAATTTTACCTCATTGGATACTAGACAGATCTGTATTCATATGATTCTTGATATTTGGTCTAAAAAATAGTTAAGTTACTTAGTAATTATCTTCTTTTAAAGTGGTTTAGGGACATCCAGGGCAGGATTCATTCTAGGAGTTTTTAGCATTGGGTATTTTTCTCTATTCATTTCTGGTGACCACCCTCTCTACTCCAGATTTCAGTGGCTTAGTCATCAGTATGGTCTGCTCAGTACTCTGTTGAATAGTTCAGAGAAATCCTCTGCAGACCTTTAGGATTTCCAGGATTCTTTCTGAGCAGTTTTCTTCTCTATAGTAACCTTTCTTATGAATTTTAGCCACTTTGTACTCCTTGAACTCTTATTACTATCTCCTTAACATAAAGTTCAATATTTCTTTTTTATTGACAGTTTTAAAATTATAGCTACAACTATCACACCCTAAACAAAATGAATAAAAATACTTGGGCTGTAATCAGAGCATTTGAATAATTAAAACAAAGGTCAACAAAAGAAAACCATTGAATAGTTGATATTGATGGATTTCAAAAAGAGGGAATTATCAAACCTGGTAATTTCTTCATCTGTGGAGTCCTGGATTTGTAGGACAAGCACTGGGCCAGAAGGTTGGTTTGAACCACAAGTTTGGCAGTTCAAACTCATTGGTAACTCCTCAGAAACCCTATATAGTGTCACTGTTATTCAGAACAACAACATTTGACACTCTATGGAGCACAGTCCTATTCTGGAAGACATGTGGTCTAAAGGAGATAGAATCAAGTCAACAAGTGACTTATCTTCAGTAAGTCTGCAAACAGCTTCTTGGTAGAAATTATGGCCAGAAAAAGCAATGATCTCTGAGTTTCTGCACTAAAGGCACAAAAGTCACTGGGGAATCATAGCATCAATACATACAGTATTTCAATCTCCTGGTCAATTTTGCAGAGCTAGCAACTAACCTTGTAAAGAGAGATGAAGAAATTCATTTTGAGCTGCAGTAATAAGGATGTGTTTTAAAATATACTAGAACTGGTAGGAAAAACTTTGTGTTTAGATGCTATTTTTAATGGTTGTGAACCCTTTTCAGGTCTATGAAAACTACCTATTATTCAGAATCTAGAATAACATTTATTAGCAACTCTTTGTCACCTTTGAGAATTATAACAAAACAGCTTTAGATTCAATAGTAATGAATTGAAGCTAACTTCTAAAAAGAATAAATTCAGACCAGTGATATAAGTACAATGTCTGAAGAATGGCAGAACAGAATTACAGAAGATTCATGAGTGCCTTCAAATTATATAAGAAAATGAATACGCCAGGGAAATGGATAAGCCTCAGTGAAAGAAATTCACTTGATAATCAGAGCAGAATTGGACCATTGAAGAGAAGCCCCCTAGGCAGAGCCATCCTTAGGGTAAAGATAATATAAATATATATTTTTTTCCAAACTTGGGATAAGTCAACAGAAATATAGATAGAAGAATTGGATGGCTTGATAAACTCAAGCCATGATTTTCAAGGAAAGTTGTGGGCACCAATTTTGATGACAGCTCAAAGACATTCTCCTATGTTATAGGAAAAAAGCAAATGACTAATGGATCAGAAAACCATTCCTGCTTTATGCTTTGTCTTAGTCACTTATATTAAATATTACTTTGCTCCCAGATAAGACTGCAAGAAGAACCAAAGCAAAACTTAAATTATTCAGTTCAATTTTATCTTACAATTTTTGCTGAGTTACAATGTCAAATATCACACTTACAGTATAATACTTAAGATCCTCCAAGGCATTTGCCTTCTGATAAACTGCACAGTTTTTATTTAGGATGATTGTCAGGGTACTATTTTAATGCAATGAATCTTAATGACTCCACCATTGATTAATTGCTTGCCTAATTGTGAAAACTGAATTAAATAAATTAGGAGCAAGAAAAATCAATTTGTCAACCTCACAGCCCAATTAAGTTATAAAGTTGACAAATGCAAGTTCCAAGTTTAGGGGGAAAAATCTTCAAATGTCTCTGGGTGAGCACCAAATTATATTTAATTAGGAAGCAAGCTAATTTTTCTGCAGACAGTAGTAGTTACTCTTTTTTTTTAAAAAAAAAGAAATCAGCTTGATTTTTTCATTCTTTTCCTTCCTTTTATCATCAAAATCTGGGTTTTAAAGTTTCTATTTTTCAGCTGTTCCTTAGCTTCCATTCAACTTTATTAATCTTGTATTTTCCCTTATTCTATTCTTTCAATATTTAAAATATTTGTGAAGATTGTGGTAATTAGACTTGTATGTGCTTCAGTTTCTCTCCTTTACCTTACTCTGTGAATTCTACAGTGCAATCAACCTCAATCAAATGCCAGATTTAACTCACTATTTCCCTGTATGTATAATGCTGTTGTTAACTGTTACATTACTAGTCCCTCAAGTATACTCTTCAATATTGACTCCTTCAATCTTAAAGACTGATTAAAAGGACACAACCACAGCTAATGATTAATACTTACGTGTGGCACTGTAGAATAAGCACTGGACTGCTAACCTCAAGGTTGATTGTTCAAAACCACCAGCATTTCCTTAGAAATCATATGTAGGGTAACTATGAGTCAGATCTGGTAGCGTAGTGATAACGAATAGGACTTCTGATCTCAAAGTCAGCAGTTTGAAACTATCAGTTGTGGGAGAAAGATGAGGCTTTCTGCTCCTGTAAAGATTTACAGCCTCGGAAACCCTGTACAGGGTCGCTATGAATCAGAACCAACTCCACAGCACATAACAACAATGACGAATCAGAATTCATAACTCAATAGCACTGAACAACAACAACATAGCTATATATATGAAGAGGCTTCATAAATTTTATGGAAATATTAAATTGAAAAATAATGGAAATATTCTACAAACTTTTTAAAGCCTAGGTAGACAGATGAGAGAGAGAAAAAGAGAGAAAGGAGGAAGAGAGCACTCTGGTGGAACTGTAAGGTAAACACTAGACTGCTAGCTGCAAGTTTGGCAATTCAAATTGACAAACTGCTCTGTGGGAAAAGGAAATCAGAACTGAGTCAATGGCAGTGAGTTTGATTTGGGGTTTTATATAAATATGTATGTATGTATATGTATTATTGTTGCTGTTCAGTGCTGTCAAGTCAGTTTCAACTAATAACAACCCTATGCACAAGAGAACAACACAATCTCTGATCCTGTGCCATCCCCACAGTTGTCGCTGCACTTGAAACCATTGCTGCTGCTGCTGCCAATGCACATCCATCTCATTGGGGGTCTTTCTCGTTTTTGATGACCCTCCATTTGACCAAGCATAATGTCATTCTCCAGGGACTGGTCCCTCTTGATAATAAGTCCAAAGTATGATAGACAAAGTCTTCACAACCTTGCTTCTAAGGAGAATTCTGGCTGTACTTCTTCCAACATAGATTTGTTTGTTCTTTTGGCAGTCAATGGTACTTTCAATATTCTTCTCCAGCATAATAACTCAAACTGATCGATTACTCTATGGTCTTACTTAGTCATTTGTCAACTTTCATATGTATATGAGGCTATTGAAAATACCTAGGCTTGGGTCAGGCACAGCTTAATTCTCAATCTGATATCTTCCCTCTTTGTTGTTGTTGTCAGGTGCCATCGAGTTGTAACCAACTCATAGCGACCCCATGCACAGCAGAACGAAACAATGTCCGATCCTGGGCCAACCTCACTACCGCTGCCACACTTGAGTCCATCAATGATGCCACCTGGACAATCCATCTCATTAGGGGTCTTCCTCTTTTTCTCTGACCCTCCATCTTACCCAGCATGACATCATTCTCCAGCGACTGTTTCCTCCGGACAATATGTCCAAAGTATGAGAGTCGAAGCCTAGCCATCCTGGCCTCCAAGGAGCACTCTGGCTGCACTTCTTCCAAAACAGATCTATTGGTTCTTTTGGCAGTCCATGGCACTTTCAGTATTCTCCTCCAACACCACAACTCAAAGGCATCAATTCTTCTCCGGTCTTCCTTATTCACTGTCCAGCTTTCGCATCCATATGAGGCTATTGAAAACACCATGGCCTGGGTCAGGTGCACCTTAGTCCTCAAGCTGACATCTCTGCTCTTCAATACTTTAAAAAGTTCCTGTGCAGCAGATTTGCCCAATGCAATACGTCGTCTGATCTCTTGACTGCTGCTTCCACGAGTGTTGATAGTTGATCCAAGAAGAATGAAGTCCTTGACAACTTCAATCTTTTCTCCATTGATAAGAATGTTGTTTATTGGTCCAGTGGTGAGGATTTTTGTTTTCTTGACATTGAGATGTAATCCATATCGAAGGCTGTGCTCTTTAATCTTCATAAGTAAATGTTTCAAGTCCTCTTCCCTCTTTAAAACTTAAGAAAGTTCTCGTGCAACAGATTTGCCTATTGCCTTCTTCATTTCTTGACTGCTGCTTCCATGGTTGTGGATTCAAGAAAAATGAAGTATTTGACAACTTAAATCTTTTCTCCATCTATTATAATGTTATTTTATTTGTCCAGTTGTGAGGATTTTTGCTTTCTTTATATGGAGGCACAATTCAAGCTGAATACTATGGTCTTTGATCTTCTTCTGTATGTATTTTAAGTTGTCTTCACTTTCAGTAAGCAAGGTTATATCATCTGAAGCTTACAGGCTGTCAGTGAATCTTCCTCCAAGCCAAATGCCATTTTCTTCATCATATATATATGCATATGTATTTATTCATATGTATATGAATATATTATATATATTTATGCTCACAAACACAAGGAGGCTTCAAAATTCATGGATAAATTCCATTATCTTTTAATTCCACAAACTTTTTGAAGTTCCCACATGTTTACACATATGTATACATGTTCTTCAAAAAGTTTTGGAAAAATGAAACTAAAGGATAATGAAGTTTATCCAAGAACTTTTGGAGACTCTTCTTCCCTCCTCTATCTTTCTTTATGTACAATATTTGTCATTTAAGTATTTTTTCAAGTATAATCCAATGACATTAATTATGTTTATCTTGTTGTATAGTAATCACCACTATCTGCTTTCAAAATGTTCTATTACCCTTAGCAGAAACTTTCTGTCCTCAGTAATGACTCTAGTGTCCTTTCCAGCATTATTTATAGTTGTCAATAGATAGAAACAACCTAAATGTATCACAACAGATTAATGGATGCAAAAAAATTTGGTAAATACATATTATGGAATATAACTCTACCATAAAGAGAAACAAAGTCCTCATACACCCAGTAACATATTTAAAAACTGTGAATATTTCACTGAGGTAAATAAACCAGTTATAGCTAACTTTCAATATTGCATTTATGATATTCTTAGTCATTGATCCACTTAGTTTTCATAACATCCTTATGGAAAGATAGGTACAATTATTTTATTATCATAGCTATTTTGCTCCTGAGAAAATTGAAATATGGAGAGGCAAATTTCCATGTCTAATAAAAGGTGAAGTAAGGAATAGAATCCAGCAAGCAGGGCTGCATTATGACTTTCATGAGACCAAATCCTCTATTGTTGTTGTTAATTGCCATCTAGTCGATCTGACTCCTAGTAACCTGGTATAGGGTTTTGGAGGAGCAAATGCTGGGTTTGAACAGCCATTGTTGAGGTTAGCAGTCAAGTGCTTATTCTAAAGTGCCCACCAGAGATCCATCTTCCCTCTTTAAAAGTATTAAAATGTATTTTATTACTAAACTGAACCAAACACATTGCCATCTCATCTATCTGATCGTATCAGCCCTACAGGAGAGGATCGAACTATCTTAATGTAGAAGGATTCCCAAGGGTCTAGGCTTTACAAACCACACTGTCACACCTTCCATAGTGTCTTGTGGGTTCAAATTGCCAACATTTCAGGTAGTAACTGAGAACATAACCACTGTGCTATCAGAGTCCCTCTTTCATGAAGACAATGGTATAAATATTACTTTTGTTAGAAGTTAGAGAGTCAGTTTCAACTCATAATGACACTGTTCACAACAGAACAAAACACTGCCTGGGCATGAACTTTCCTCACAATCATTGTTAAAGTGAGCCCATTGCTACTACCACTGTGCCAACCCATCTTGTTGAGAATCTTCCACTATTTCATTGACCCTTGACTTTACCAAGCATAATGTCTTTCTCCAGGGATTGGTCCCTCCTGATAATGTGCCCAAATATGAGAGACTAAGTCTTCACATCCTTGTATTCTGGTTGTACATCTTCCAACACAGATTGTTTGTTCTTCTGGAACCCCATGGTATTTTTAATATTCTTATTCTAGACTAAACACTAATGCATCAAATTTTCTATGGTCTTCCTTATTCATTATTCAACTTTCACATGCATATGATGCTATTAAAAATGCCATGACTTGAGTCAGGCACACCTTAGTGATCAAACTGAAAACTTTTGCTCACAAACACTTTAAAGAGGTCTTGTGCAGCAGATTAGTCTAATGCAGTATGTCATTTGATTACTTGACTCCTGCTTCCCTGAGTGTTGTTAATGTACTGGATCCACTAACAACACTCCATGTCTAATAAATATTTAGTGTAGAATAAGAATATTGATTAAAAAAATGAAGCCTTTGACAATTTCAAGCTTTTCTCCATTTATCATGTTGTTATTTGTTGGGCCAGTGGTGAGGATTTTTGTTTTCTTTACGTTGAGGGAAAACCCATACGGAAAGCTGTTTGATCTTCGCTAATTAGTAATTTAAGTCTTCTTCCCTTTCAGCCAGCAAGGCTGATACATCTACATTTTGTAGATTGTTAATGAGTCTTCCTCCATTCCTAATGCCACATTCTTCTCCATATAATCCAGTTTCTTGGATTATTTGCTCAGCATATATATTGAATAAATATGGTGAAAGAATACAATTTTGGCATACACCTTTCCTGATTTTAACCATTCCTTGTACCTTTGTTCTGTTCAAATGACTGTCTCT